>NW_006920870.1:502701-526768 GCF_000417875.1 Pseudozyma flocculosa PF-1
GGCGCCAGCGGCGGCGGATTGAGCCGAGCCCGTGGCGGCAGCTGGCGCATTGAATGGACGTCCGCCGATCGCGCCAGCGCCTGCAAAGTTGGGCGGCGCGCCCCGGAAGTGACCCCGAGGCGCTCCACGCCCGCGAGGGGAACTCGACGCCCCACGGAAGGGGCCGCCAACGGTCCCGTTACTCGCGACGTTGCCCTGGCCATTGATGTTGAGGGCCGCGAGCAACGGATTGATCGAGGCACTCTGCTTGGCAGCGGCGGCGGCGGCAGCAGCTGCTTCCTTGGTGGGACGATGCTGGCCGCTGGCGACCCCAGAGAAAGCAAAGTCACCACGGACAGTGGCGCCGTTCCGTGCCGGGCGTTGAAGAATGTGGACGCCGGGGCCGCCATGCGCGCCGGCCCTTCCGCCTCGCTGAGCGGCAGGGTTCGGCGTGAACGCGTTGGGAGGTCGATAGGACCCCGCATGTTGAATGCCTCCGCCACCGCGGCCCCTAGCCGTCGCGTTGGAACCGGCATGGGCGCCGTCGCCGAATCCGCCGGCGGCCATCGGCCCCAAGGTCCTCTCGAGTGCATCTCCCGCCAGAGCGCTGCTGGATGCAGCGGGGCCACCTGCAGCCCCCGAGCAGACGAACTGCGGCTGCGAGAGGTTAAGGACGCTGGTGAACGAGACAGTGCCTCCGCGGTACGGCGAGCAGCGGTCCCCGAGGGTGGTGCCGCTAAGGAAGGGAACGTCAAAGACGACGTCGATGTGGCTGGTGTGGATGCCGATCACGACTCCTCGCGCGGAGAGCGGGACGTTGCCGCTGTCGGCCACCACAATGACCCGGTCGCCGAGCTCAAACTTCTGCGCCTGCAGGCGGAACGGAGCGTGACTCGGCTTCAGCAGAGCGGTCCGTGGGATGCCCTTGATAAAGACACGCTTGACCTGGCCCGCAGCGCCCAGCGCCGTCCTGGTGTCGGCCAGCTTGGCGGTGAACTGCTCAACCTGCTGCACCGTATCCTTGGAGAGTTGCTCGGCAAACAGGGGGACGGCCTCGAGATCGCGCACGCCGGACTGCTTGATCCACTGCTTGAGCGCGGTGAGGCGTTCGGCGACCTGGTCCTCGGGCCAGATCTGGCTCGCTTTGGTGATGTCCTGGCCACTCTTCTTGGTGAGGCAGTCGCACAGCTCGGGGAAGCGTTCGATGTACTCCTTGATCAGGTCGATGGCCTTGTCGCTGAAGACCCATCCGCTGGCCGTCTTGCGCGAGTACCCGAGCACCTTTTGTGCCTTGGCCTCGAACTTTAGGTTGAGTCCGACGTTGGTCTTTTGGTCCTTGTGGTAGAGGAGCATGCTGCTCGTCAGCTTCGACAGCGCCAGACTCGAGATGCCGACCCTCTTGGCGACCTGATAGGACGGGAGATACTGCGAGCGAGCTCGGGTGGCGACCAGGTGGCGAAGCATCGCATTCTCCTTGGCCTGATTGGGGAAGAAGGCGACCTCGATGGCGAGCGACGACTCGGTGCTGCCGACGACGTGGGCGGGAGAGCCGTAGGCCTTGAGGTCGAGGAAAAAGACTTTGCTCTTGTCCGGGAACTCTTCGCGGATGGGCTTGGCGGGGGACTCGAGGAAGCGGGTGTCCTCTTGCACCACGTCGACGACGGCGAGCTGCAGCGCCTGTTCGGTCTCCTTGGCCGGGTCGTCCTGGTAGTCCTTGACGAATGCGCCATCGTCCAGTCGCTTGAGGCCCTTGAGTGGACGAACGTGGACGAGGACGTTGACATCGCCAATCAGCACGCCAAATCGCTTGCTGTAGTGGTACTCGATCTTCTCGGCCTTTCGGTGGAAGACGCTGATGGCCTCGGGCTTGTGCGGGTTCGCCACCACCTTCCTGGCCCCGCCAACGAGCCCCATCTCGTAGCGGAAGAGATTGTCCGAGACGCCGACGACTAGGGCCTCGGTGAGGAAAGGCCAGTTGACAAAGACGCGCTGGCCGACGAGCGCCTCGGCAACGTCCTGCGTCTTGGAATCCTCGTAGGTGTTTTCGACGGTAATGACGACGCTCACGCCCTTGGACTCGCTCTGGAAGACGTTGACGCCGTGGTGGCCGAGACGAGCGTAGTGCGGAAGCGTCTTGACGCTCGGGAAGCCGGCGAGCGCGCGGGCGCCGAGCTCGACGCCATCGGTCAGGCCCTTGACGAGATGCAGCCCGTCGAGGGTGGGCAGATCGAAGTCGACGATCTTGGCGCGAGAGTGGACAATGTCCGGGAAGGTGCCGGGCAGGCTGGAGGGGTGGAAGTGCTCCTCGTCCTCGTCGTAGGTGAACTGCTTGCTGGGGCCAAAGGCGTTGCGGCGCTGCTCGTCGAGCGAGAGGAAGACCTCGCGCTTGTTGAGCGCCTCGAGGAGACGCTTCTCGTCGATGAAGGGGATCTTGACGACGGCCTCCCAATCCTGCTTCTTGCCGTTGAGGTCGGCTTCGAAGTTTTGCGGGTAGAAGTCAATGATTGGCGAGGTCGGGTCGGTCATGAGGTCACGGAAGGCGGCGGGGATGTGCTGGTTGCTGAGCGACGGCAGCACGCCCATCAGCTGGTCGAACGGGCGGAACGGCGTTCCGAGCTCATAGCTGAAGCTCATCTCGCCGACGTCCTTGAGGTCCGAAATCTTGGGCGCATAGTGGTAGTCATAGAACCAGCTCCAGGACGCGACGCCGTCGTAGTAGTAGTGGAGGACCCACTGGAGGCCCTCGATGTAGCGGTAGGCGATCTTGTGCATGTCGTCGGCGCTGTCAAAGTCGATGCTGAGCTTCTCGCGGTAGTAATCCTTCTTCCAGGTCCTCATCTTCTCGTCCAGCTTCTTTTGCAACTCTTCGTCACCATTGGACCCGTCGTCTTCGTAGTCGTCCACCTTGGCCTTGAGGTAGCGGTGCAGGACGCGGTCGACGGCGACATCGGCTTCCGAGGGCCGCCGCTGGATGTTCTTGCGCTGCTCCTCTGACGTGCTGCCCCCGGTCTCTTCTGTCTGGTCCTCATTGTCGTCGTCATTGTCGTCGTCATCGTCGTCGTCGTTGTCGTCGTCGTCGTCGGTCTCGTCGTCGAGCACCGGGAAGGCGAGTGAGATGCGAGGCTTGTCGGTCACAGTGTCCTGCGTACCCGTCTTGTTGAACGAGATCCGCAGCTTGAGGCTGGAGGCAAGATCCTCGAGGAAGCGACGGTCCTTGGCGGGGAGGTCGGCGGCGAGATGGAGCTCGGAGGCTGCGCCGGCCGGATCGAGACGCTTGGCCATGATGAACTCGTGCACCCGGTCAAAGAGCTGTCGCTGGGTCTTTGTGATGACGAGCCTGCCCTTGGCCTTGGCCGCCTCGATCGACTTGAGGTGCTTCTCCTGCTTGCCCTTGTACCAGCTCACGTCGGCGTGCTCCTTTTCAAAGTTTTCGGCCTCGAAGCGGGTGAGCTCAGCGAGGATCAGTTGCAGGCGGTCGGTGCGCAGCACGCCGCTCTCGTTGAGGTAGCCGCCGGCGACGGGCAGCACCTTTTTGTAGATGTTGAAGAGGAGGTCGAGCGCGCCCTCGTTGATGTGGAGCCCGGGCAGGTGCGGTAGGAAGTCGTTGCCGACAAAGATGTTGAGCAGGATGAAGTCGTCGATGATCTTCTCGAACTCGTAGGGGAACGGCAGCGTGGAGCGGAGCTCTTGGAACTCCATGTCGAGGTACTCGCGGAAGACGGAGAGGTGGAGGAGGAAGAAGTTCTGGTGCTCGAGGCTGGACTTGGCCTTCTTGCGCGCCGGCCCGAAGTTGACCTCCTCGCGGAGAAGGCAGAAGTGCGGGTCGTGCGAGAGCAGTCCGAGCATGATGAGGTCGGCGTCGAGGCCATAGAGGCAGTGGCGGACGTTGGGGTTGTAGTCGGGCTGGGCCTTGCAGAGTCGGATGTACTCCATGATCTTGTGCTCTCCTTCGCCGGGCGTCTCGTGGCCGGAGAGGACCACCTGGACGTTGCGCCAGTCGGCGTCTTCGGTGATCTTCTTGGCGATAAAGTACTTGAGCTGCTCCGAGAGCCTCGCCATGAAGGGGGTGCCCGGGGTGATGCAGTTGGAGTCAAACGCCTCCTCCTCGGGCAGCTCCTCGCCGCGTCGCTCGGCCTTTTCGCGGATCTCCTTGGCCTCCTTTGCGGTGCGGAAGCGGCGCGAACGCTGCTGATTCATCTTGGCTCGCGGGGCGACGCCGTCGATGGCGAGGAAGAAGACCTTCTTGGGCTTGATCTTGTAGAAGAGGTGTTCGATGTACGAGAATATCCCAAGGAATATTTGGGTCTCGGTGATGCGGAACGAGGCGTCCGAGTCGTTGGGGTGCGAGCAGTTGTGGATGATGCCGTTCATGTCGAGGTAGAGGTTGTCAAACTCGGGGATCTTGTTGTCCTCGATGAGCTGGCTGATGAGCGGATACCGCTCCGACATGAAGCGGAAGAACTTGGGAATACCCATGTTGGCAGAATCGGGACTGCTCGCGCTGCCGGTGCGCGGTCAGGGAGGGGCTTCAGGTTGTACAGGGAGGCAGGGGGGAGATGCGCAAGTTGTGTGCTGCGCGGGAGGACACGGCTGTCGAGGGACAGTCGAGCCGTCGTTGCAAGGAGACTGGCTCGGGTGACTACGATGCCCTGCCTGTCCGTGGTATATGCAGGTCGAAGGCCGCTGCGAGGTCTCTAACAGTCGGTACGAATCAAAAGACGGCCAAGTGGTCGGAAGGATGGACCGGGTGGTGTGTGGGTCGAAGTCGACGTATAGCGGTCCCAAAGGATGGAGGGAGGCAAAGGCGAAGAAGGCGAAGATGGAGTCAGGGATGGGGATGGCGGAGAGGAGGAAGCGAAGTGAAGGAGTCGAACGACCTCGGACGGTGGCGTAGGGGGGGGCAACGGAACCTGCGAAGGAAGACTGGTGGTGGAAGTTGGAGGTGAAGGTGGGTGAGCGGGCAGGCCACCAGGCAGGCCAGGCGGGTGGCGGGACGGACGCGGCGCGCGCCACGTTTGACTCCCCAGACGCAGATCGAGCTTGACGCCCAGGCCAGGCCAGGCCCAGGCTCAGGCCAGGCGCATCCAGCCAGCGAGGGTCTCGATTGGACCGACAGCGGTCGGACTCTCTCGCTCAGCTCAGCCTCGCCACACTTGGCTCGTCTCTTGACCGTATGTCCTCACATCCAGCCCCGCCACCGTTGGCCAGGCGGTCCCTCGTGGGTACAGTAGTAAGTAGCACTACTCCCTAGTAGGCGGCATGTCAGGCTACAGCAGATCCTGAGCAGTAGACGGCTCTGAACGCCGCATCGCCGCGCCAGGGTGAGGCAGCTATAGCAGGCCAGGCCAGGCCAGGTCGGCAGAGGCCGAGGGGGCGGGCCCTGAGGCGTGATCGACGCGGACCTCTCCATCGGGACTGGCCAAGTCTTGATCGCACCTTCCTCGAAATCGGGGGCTGACTACTGTCGAGAGCTCCACTTTTCTGGTGGCCGGTTTTGGGCCCGGGCTCAGCCGCCAGGCCGGTGGGTTGATCACCGCAGAGGTTGCGTAAGAGGCGTATGGCCGGCCAGCCACCCCCGACAAAGGGACCGACGTCGTCCCATCCACAACCTTGGATCCGAACCCGGCTCTCGCGCATCTCGTCACCACCACGACCTTTCTACCATCGACAGCCACCACCCTGCACTCTTTCCTCTTCTCTCCCTCTCCATCTCTGCCTCTCTCCGCATCTCTCTCGCACCCTGCGCGCGCCAACCGCCAAGCATCGCAGCCCTTTGCGTCCTCGCCGTCCCCGCTGCGTTTGCTTCTTCTTTCGCTCATCGCCTCCACGGATCCTCAACCCAGCGCCATCCGACCGAGTCGTCGCCTAGGATCCTTTCACCCCTCCCTCGCCCTACAGCCTTGCCAGCTCCGCCCGCCAAGCCTCATACCCTCTGCTCGGCCATGATCCCCTCGCAGCGGCTAGCCGCAAGGGCCGCTCGGCCGCCTTCGCGCTACTCGGTCGCTGCTCTGGCCCCGCTCCAGTCAGCGCTGCCGCGCTCGCCCGTCAAGGCTTTCCCGGCTGCTCCCAGCTCCGCCAAAAGCGAGCGCAGCTTCGCTACTCTTTTCGCCACCGGACCCGCGCTGCCGTCTTCGACGCAGCCCTGGAACGCCAGGTCCTTTGTCACCTCCACCTCGACCGCCCTGCCCCGCAAGAAGACGGTCCCATCCCTCAAGGAAGGCGAGCAAGACGAGGGCGAACATGAGAACGAAGCCGAGAAAGATGACGAGCATGGCGACCGGGAGCTGGCTCGCGCGAACAAGACGTCTGGCGCATCAGGCGCCTCATCATCGGCGGGCAATTCTGGCTCGGTCTCGGGTGCTGCCGGTTCTGGCTCTTCCAACAGCTCGAGCTCGGGCGGTTCTGGATCCTCTTCTACCTCGATTTCGCGGTCCACTGTGCCATCGGTCTACCCGCAAGTGCTTGCCCTGCCCATCACACGGCGGCCGCTCTTTCCTGGCTTCTACAAGGCCGTCGTGATCAAGAATCCCGCCGTCTGTGCCGCCATCAAGGAGTCTATGAGCCGTGGCCAACCCTACATCGGAGCATTCCTGCTCAAGGACGAGGAAGAGGATGCCGACATCATCACCGACATCACCAAGGTCCACAAGGTCGGCGTATTCGCCCAGGTGACCAGCGTCTTCCCCGCGCAGCCCGCTGGCAGCGGCAGTGGCAAGAAGGACAAGGACGGCGAGAAGTCCGACGACGAGGAGGGCATCACGGCCGTCCTCTACCCACACCGGAGGATCCGGATCGACGAGCTCATTACGCCGACCGGAGAGACGATCCCCACTCCGCCGCCTGGCACCGAGGGCGCCGGTCCGGCCAATCCGATCAGCGACGAGGCCGCAAACGAAGAGGCGGCCAGGTCAGCGACAGGCTCCAAGGTGCACGAGATCCAGCAGGCGGCCCGGGACGAAGGCGTGCTGCCGGAGAAGAACGACGCCACCGAGGCCGCAGAGCAGGAGTCGAGCCCCGACATGCCTTCCCACTCGGCCCCCTTCCAGACCTCGTTCCTCCAGGACTACGCCGTGTCGCTGGTCAATGTCACCAACCTGGCTGCTGCGCCGTACGACAAGCGCAACGACCAGTACATCAAGGCGGTCATGGCCGAGCTGATCAGCGTCTTCAAGGACATCGCGCAGCTCAACCCCCTCTTCCGAGACCAGATTGCCAACTTTTCCATCTCGCAGGGCGCAGGCAACGTCTTTGAGGAGCCCGAGAAGCTGGCCGACTTTGCCGCGGCCGTGTCGACCGGCGAGGTGGGCGAGTTGCAGGCCGTCTTGGAAGCACTCGATGTCCGCGAACGCCTCCAGAAGGCGCTCGTCGTGCTCAAAAAGGAGCTGATGAATGCGCAGCTGCAGAGCAAGATCAGCAAGGACGTTGAGTCCAAGATTCAGAAGCGGCAGCGCGAGTACTACCTGATGGAGCAGCTCAAGGGTATCAAGAAGGAGCTCGGCATCGAATCGGACGGCAAGGACAAGATGGTCGACAAGTTCAGGGAGAAGGCGGCCGAGCTGCGGATGCCCGAGGCGGTGCGCAAGGTGTTTGACGAGGAGCTCAACAAGCTTACGACGCTCGAGCCTGCCGCCAGCGAGTTCAATGTGACCCGCGGCTACCTCGACTGGCTCACTAGCATCCCCTGGGGCGTCCATTCTCCCGAGAACTACTCGATCTCCAACGCCACCACGGTGCTCGACGAGGATCACTACGGCCTCAAGGACGTCAAGGACCGCATCCTCGAATTCCTCGCCGTCGGCAAGCTCAAGGGCACCGTCGAGGGCAAGATCATCTGCCTGGTCGGACCGCCCGGCGTGGGAAAGACATCGATCGGCAAGTCGATTGCCCGCGCCGTCGAGCGGCAGTTTTTCCGATTCAGCGTCGGCGGCCTCAGCGACGTTGCCGAGATCAAGGGACACCGCCGGACCTACGTCGGCGCCATGCCAGGCAAGGCCATCCAGGCCTTGAAGAAGGTCGGCACCGAGAATCCGCTGATCCTGATCGACGAGGTCGACAAGATCGGCCGCGGTCACAATGGCGACCCCTCGTCGGCGCTCCTCGAGATGCTCGATCCCGAGCAGAACGGATCCTTCCTCGACCATTACATGGACGTTCCCGTCGACCTGTCGAGGGTGCTCTTCGTCTGCACCGCCAACACGCTCGACACCATCCCCCAGCCGCTGCTCGACCGGATGGAGGTGATGGAGGTCTCGTCTTACACGGCCGATGAGAAGCGGCACATTGCGCGCGGCTACCTGGCGCCCCAGGCCAAGGAGGCGTCCGGCCTCGAGAATGCCAACATCACCCTGCCCGACACGACCATCGATTTCCTGATCAAGCATCACGCCCGCGAGAGCGGCGTGCGTGGGCTCAGGAAGCTGCTGGAGAAGGTCTATCGGAAGATTGCCTTCAACATCGTCAAGGAGCACGGCGAATCCGTCTTCCCGGAACCCAAGGAGGGCGAGCTGGCTCCGGCACAGACGGACGCGGCCGCCGCCAAGCAAGGGGCGACTGCAGCCGCAGATGCACCCGTCAACGATTCCGACGCTGCGGCCGGCACCGCCGACAGCAACTCGCAGTCGGTCACGCCACCGCCTGCTCCGTCTGAAGGCGAGACGAGCGACGACCCAACGGGCCCCTCGAGCGAAGCGGATGCGGACAAGTCGCTGCAGGACGGCAAGGTGCCCGCCCGGGACGCGCCGCCCGAGGCGCCCGCCAAGGTGACGACCGAAAAGCGGCGGCCGATGCAGGTGCCGCCGGACGTCAAGGTGGAGATCACCATCGAGAGCCTGCGAGACTACCTCGGCCCTCCAGTGTACCACAAGGACAGGCTGTACACGAGCACGATGCCAGCCGGTGTGTCTACGGGCCTGGGCTACCTCGGCAACGGGTCCGGCAGCCTGATGCCGATCGAGACGACCATCATGCCTGGCAAGGGGGGCCTGCAGCTGACGGGCAAGCTGGGAGACGTGATCAAGGAGAGCGCCTCGATCGCGCTCAGCTGGATGAAGAGCAACGCGTTCGAGCTCGGCATCACCAAGTCGGCCGATGAGAGCCTTCTCGAGAACAAGGACGTCCACCTCCACATGCCCGAGGGCGCCATCGGCAAGGAGGGACCCTCGGCCGGCGTGGCCTTTACCACCAGCTTGACCAGCCTGCTGACGGGCCGCAGCCTGCCGCCGACTCTGGCCATGACCGGCGAGGTGTCGCTGCGCGGCATGGTGCTGCCCGTCGGTGGCCTCAAGGAGAAGCTGCTGGCGGCACACCGCGCGGGCATCACGAAGGTGATCCTCCCCGCCCAGAACCAGCCCAACGTCGAGGCCGACGTGCCCAAGGCGGTGCTCGCCGACCTCGAGGTGCACTACGTCAGCAACGTTTGGTCCGCGCTCGACGTGGCATTCGGCGAAGGGCCGTGGAGCGGAAAGGCCCAGGAGATGAGGGCGCAGGAGGATCGCGAAAACGAGGCTGTCCGCTCGCCGGCGACGGCAGGCGGCGAAAAGATCAAGGAAGACGATGGCGCCAACCAGGACCAGCCCGTCAACTGAGCGGACAGGCGCGCAGCTGCGCAAACCCTCGCCTTGCAATCTGTGTACCGTTGAACCCTTGCCCCTTACGCTGCGTGTTCCACGACCGTTCAGCGAAGAGACGAGGAGGCGTAGAACGCATCGTATCCATTGCCACCCCTCTCAAGCCTCAGACTGTGGTCTGCAATAATGCTCTGTGGTGCAGGGGAGGTCTCGGCAGAAAGCGAGGCGCGCTCAGAGCCGGAGTGAGGCCACGCCAGTTGATTCAAGGAAAGGCAGGCGCAGCAGCATTCGACCGGCGTCACGGCAGCATGCGTGGCTCAGCGAGGGCAGGTGCACCTCTGCTCCGGGGGCACCTGGGACATGACCTAGGGCGATGAAGCGCCAACAGAGACGTGTGTCGTGTGCAGAAGCGTCAGCAAATGAACGGCATCAACTAGCCACACGGTGGGTGGGTGGCCCCCCGACGACCAAGCGCGGGGCATGGGCCGCGAGACGCACCGAGTCGATGTGCTTGCCGCAACCCTTCCAGGTCGTCTTGCCGCACTTGTCGCCTGGAGAAAGCAGCAGGCAGGGTGGACGGATAGGCAGGTGGCAAAGGGGTGCTCGTGGAGTCAGCCTTGGACCTCTACGTCTGCGTCGGAAAGCAGGGCGAGGCTTGCCCTGCCGGCCAGACCCACATTGGACGGCAAAGCACGAGTCGACGAGCTTGTCCGTAGCGGTGGCCATCTTGATGTCTTTCGAGTAGGGTTGCGGGAAGAAGGCGTGGCGGTGATGGTGGTTAGAAGTGCAGGGGCGGCTCTGGAGGTCGGACGCAGGCGAGTGTTGAGGAAGCAAGCAAGCTAAGCATTAGAGGTGCATCCTTTCGCCGTGAGCGGGTGCGATCGAGGCGAGCGGCTACTTTCTGGACGCACATCCGTCTAGGACAAGAGAGGGAGAGGCAGGGAGAGAGGGGACACCGGTCAAGAAAGGCGCCGGCCCGCGCAGCAAACGAGGCGCAGACAACGACGTACGACGTCCCCTTTCTCTGAGCGTGTCTCGAGATGGTGTCAGGTCTTGCCACGGCCGTCGGTAGCCAGAACTGAGCATCTCCTCGAAAAGCCATTATTGCTGCCCAGGCCGGCGACATGCTGGGCACCGTAAACCGGCGACGACAGAGCAGGTAGGGTTGAGCAAGCTGACTGGACGGCCGGCCTGCCACTCGACCACCAGCTCGCCTCCACGAGTCATCGCGTACTTCCGCTGCTCGACGGACCTAAAGTCAGGCCGGCATGTAGGTATACGGGTAGCCCTTACAAAGCTCGACCGGTGTCGTGTGCGGCGCGGTTATAAACTGCAGTTAGAAGAGTCGCGGGCAGAAGAGAAATGTAGCCGGCGCACCTGCCAACCCGAAAAGTTGCCGAGTGACAGAGGGTAGATAGAGGGCCCGACAGGGGATGGCCCGATATCGTGTCAGTCATTAGTCATCCGAGGAATCGGAAATCGGGCCCAGGGTAATCGATCTAGCCTCCCAGCTGCAAGCGTGCGATTTCACGGGGCAAAGAGCCACGTACGCTTCGGCCTGGCGGTCGACGCCCGGCCCGTGAAATGCAGGGCCTGGCCAGACAGGCCTCTGGGCTGACTGGGGCGGATCGCAAGCTGGCGCGCGTCTCGCCCGACGGTGGTGCGGGGAGGAGCCAGGAAGCAAGCCAGCCTTTTAGCCCTTGGTAGGATCAGCGGCGCCCCTCGCAGCCCACTTCACCCCAGGGGGTAGGTTGCCTACCACGCAAGCCACGGCTCGCCATCACCCACCCGGTCTCCAAGGAAGCGTCGCAATCTGGGCTTTGCGGGTCACAACCATTCGAGCTTCCCGTCCACCGCATCACCTATCCGCCCGCTCACTTGTGGCATCCGTCCACCCTCGTCCCCGCTTCTTCCTATCCGGCCTTTGTCGCCACTTTCCTGGGCGCGACTTTGTTGTTCGCTCCATTGCCGTTTCTCCGGCTCCGTTCGTTCCCAGCACCCTCGCACGACCGGCAAGCTCGGCCATCACGTGGCGGTCCTCTCGGTGTTACTTCGTGTTCGCAGAGCTCGAAAGGATCCAGAGAACTGCGCCCTGCTCTCGCACCGACCCTGTGCGACTCCATGGCGGCACAATCTAAGCTCGAGGCAGCCTCGCCCTCGTCCCTCGTCCGCCTCCTCACCGCGGGCGGGCAGCGTAGGAGCGTCGCTCTTGCCGCTCTCGTACTCCTGTTTGCGCTTCGCAAGCGCCTCGCCGCCCTCGTAGACTCTAACGCGCTTTCCCGCAGGGGCCGCGCCTCGCAGTCCTCGGACCGGGACCTCGATGCGGCCCTTCGCCAGGTCTACGTACCCAAACCCGACGGCTCCCGAGAACTCTTGGTGCCACATCGAGGCCGCGTCTCGCGCGTGCCCGTGCGACCAACAAGGCAGTCGACCTTCGAGGCCGACTTCCGCGAGTTCAAACAGCTTCCTCCCACGTCCGACGCCAGCCTCCCGGCAAAGTCCTCGTCCAAGTCCTCGAGCCATGACCAACAAAGGGCGCAAATCGAGGATGCCAAGGCCATGAGGGCAGAAGGCGGTGCCGCAGCCGCAACTGCAAAGAAGGTCGGGGTCAACAAGGAGTTCTTCCGTCAGTTGAGGTGAGTCTAAATGGCCCGCCTTGTCTCCTCACCTGCGCGCACGGCACACCAGATCACCGGTGTTCGCGTACTAACGGTCTCATTCCCAACCCCTCTCGCCCCCCGCCCTCGTGATGGACCGCCCCGGGGTACAGAGCCATCTTCCGCATCCTGATCCCGCGCAAGAATTCGAAGGAGGTCTTCATCTTCGCGCTGCATACGTCGTTCCTGGTGCTCCGCACGTACCTCAGCATGCTCGTCGCCAAGCTCGACGGCGTCATTGTCCGCGACCTTGTCTCCGCCAACGGCAAGGGCTTCTTGCGCGGACTCGGCCTCTGGTTCCTCTTGGCGATCCCTTCCACCTACACCAACGCGATGATCCGCTACCTGCAGTCGAAGCTGGCCATTGGCTTCCGCACCCGCCTCACCCGATACGTGCACGACCTCTACCTCAACGACAAGGCAAACTTCTACCGCATCATCAACCTCGATGGACGCCTCGACTCGGCCGACCAGTACATTACCACCGACATCGCCCGGTTCTGCGAGACGCTTTCGGCGCTGTACTCGAACGTGTCGAAGCCCGTCCTAGACCTCATCATCTTCAACTTTGCACTCAGCCGGTCGCTCGGCCCCGGCGGAGTGCTTGGCCTGTTTGCCAACTACCTCGTGACCGGTTGGGTGCTGCGCAAAGTGACGCCCGCCTTCGGCAAGCTGGCTGCCATCGAGGCCAAGCTCGAGGGCGACTTCCGGAGCGCGCACAGCCGCCTCATCACCAATGCCGAGGAGATTGCGTAAGTCTTTGCGGGCCGGCCTCCGTACATGACCCAGCCGCCTGTGGGCTTTCTTTCCCTTGCACCTTCGTGATCGCCTGACCTCGCTCTCTATCTCCTGTGAACCGCTTTCATGACCCTTGCAGCTTCTACAACGGTGCGTCAATCGAAGCCAGTATCCTCAATCGAGCCTACATGCGTCTCGTCAGGCACGTCAACAGCATCTTCAAGATCCGAGTGGCCTTCAACATGACCGAGGACTTCGTGCTCAAGTATGCCTGGTCGGCTGCCGGATACGCCATTATCGCGTCGCCTTTCCTCTTCGGAGTCGAAAAGAAGAAGGACACGCCTGCTGCGCCGCAGGATGCCGGGGCTGAAACCCCGCGCGCCGGACAGGGAGGCGTTGCGCGACGGACCGAATCGTACATCTCGAACCGCCGCCTGCTCCTATCACTGGCCGATGCCGGAAGCCGGCTGATGTACAGCTACAAGGAGCTGGCCGAGCTGGCCGGTTTCACCTCGAGGGTCTACACGCTCATCTCGACGCTCCACCTGCTCAACAGGGAGCACTACCAGGCCATGCCCAGGCCTGCCGACCTCCCAGCAGACAAGCCCTTCTACGACCTCGGGCATATCCAGGGCAAGGTCGTCGAGGGCCAGGGACTCGTGCGTTTTACCGACGTCCCCATTGTGGCACCCGCACCTGGGCTCGAGCGCGGGGGCGAGGAGCTCGTCAAGGACCTCAGCATCCACATCAAGCCCGGCGAGCACGTCCTCATCACTGGGCCCAACGGTGTCGGCAAGACGGCCGTCGCAAGGGTCGTTGCTGGGCTCTGGCCTGTCTTTCGAGGTCAGCTGGAGAAGCCCTCGGTTAAGGACATTTTCTTCTTGCCGCAGCGGCCATACCTGTCGACGGGCAGCCTTCGGGACCAAGTCATCTACCCATACACCTATCCCGAGCACTTGGCGACGGGCAAGACTGACGAAGACCTCCTCAAGATCCTTCAGGACGTCCATCTGGCCTATCTGCCATCGCGAGAAGGCGGCTGGGAGACTCGCAAAGAGTGGAAAGACGTCTTGTCCGGCGGCGAGAAACAGAGGGTAGGTCCGCTCCGTTTTCGTTCGCGTCGCCGTGGACTCGTTGCCGACGGTACTGCGACTGACAGCGTTTCTCGCACCTCGCCCTCCCCGACCTTCGCCGCTTCACGCTGCGGCGCCACAGATGGGAATGGCGCGCCTCTTCTACCATCAGCCCAAGTTCGGTATCTTGGACGAGTGCACGAGTGCCGTTTCCACCGATGGTGAGCGCTACCTCCGCCCCGCCTTGTTCGCAGCCGAGCCAGACCGAAACTGACTCTACAATCTCTCGTCTGGCTGGTTCTGCTTTCCTCGCAGTGGAGGGCTTGATGTACGCTCGCGCAAAAGACCTTGGTATTAGTAAGTGCACGCCTGCTCGGCTAATCGGCTGGTGGCGGTTGTCTTCGCGTTGTCCGGCCCCCGCTGCGCGGCTCAGGGAAGCTCATCGTTCGACCCTCGCTCGATTCGCGCAGCTCTTGTCACCATCTCGCACCGGCCCTCGCTTTTCAAGTACCACGACGTGCTCTTGCGCCTAACGGGAGAGAACGGGGCATGGGAGACGGACTACATCGGCGCCGAGACCGAACAGCTGTCGCTTGAAAATGAAATTGCCGACCTCGAGGTGAGTAACTACGAGCTTTCAGATCAAACGGTGTCAGATCCAGTGCACCTCGACTCATGCGCCGATTCTTTCCTCGCTCTCTGGTGCGCCGTGCGCAGAAAAAAATGGCCGACGTCGATGGGTGGAAGGACAGAATTGGCGAGATCCAAAAGGAGCTTGCCTTCAGCAAGGCCTGATCGCTTCCGGGCTCCTGTGGGCCATAGCTCGAGCGCCGCGCGCCGTTGCATCCCCTGCCACTTGCTCCTTGGCTTAGCTCGACTTGAAAGCCTCCTGCATGTCCGAGATCAGAGTGACCGTCTTCCAGGTGGAAGCGCCTCCTCTGTCAGGCTCCCACCGATCATGGCCCAGGGCTGCCTGCCCTCCGAGCTCTACCATGAGCCTGAACTTGATGGTCGCGGGGCCGTCATCGGCTTCAGGCACGCCGCCGTTGGATGCGGTCAACCGCCACTCCATCCATGCGCCCGGACCCATGCCCCCTACCACACCGGCTCCTCCTCCCCCCTTGCGTGCCGGCTCGCCCAGCTGTCGAACGAAAGAATGGCCTTCTGTGTTCCGATCAATGACGAGGTCTCGCGCGACCGGTACCGTTATTGCAAAGGCCAGCGGTAGGGCTGGAAAGCCTTGCCAGCCTTTGCCAGCTGCTGAAGAGGGCACGATGTGCGGCTCGGCGTACAGGTCGATCGCAATGAGCTTTAACTGGTCTGGCTCGCATTGGTCGGCACGAAGACCTCGGGCATCTGGCTCGTCTGCAGAGAATCGGGTGGGGTGGCGAAGGGCCAGCAGATAGGCTCCCGACCACAATCAGCGGACGCTGCGGGCTCGGAGCTTCATCCGACAGCGGGCTTACACTGAAGACTCAGTCCCAGCTGCTTGAAGCTGCGATACTTCACGTCTTTGAACGCTCGCGTTTCGCCCGGAACGGCTTCAACGCCGGGGCCAAAATTTGCAAGGTATCCCGTCGCGCTTGTCGAGCACTCGTTTGATCCCAGCAGCTGCAGGAGCCGCCATGCCCGGTGCGAAGGGGACGAGAGCACCATGACTCGGACGAATACAACCCGAGGGAAGCGTCGAGAGGGTTTCGGCACTGGCGACGGCGGTGATGGTGGTGGTGGTGGTGGTGGTGGTGGTGGTGGTGGTCATCGTCGGCGTCGATAACTAGCAATGTGGAGGAGGCCCAACCGATGGCCACCTCGGAAGTCGGAACTCGGCCTAGGGCGGCAGGCCAGCTTGCCACCACGGATCCGAAAATCGCACAGAGGCCCAGACTCCCTTCCAAATTTGCCCGCGCCGCCCGCCTTTGCCATCCTGACCACCATCTATCTGCACACGCTTCCGTAGCCAAACGCGACAAGATGGCGGCCAAGTCCAAAGCAAGGTGAGAGGATCCGCTTCGATGTTCCGCAAGCCCCTCACGAGGCGCGCAGCAGCCTCCCAGCTCGCTCCACCGGGGCCCGCTGGCTGCTTCCGAAGCCTGCCGGCTGCGTCAGATCGTACCCGATCCTGTCCGTCGTCCGTCGCCAGGTCACTGCAGCGTCACTGACTCCAATGCTCCCTTCCACATTGATCCTCGCTGGCAGAGTTGTCGTCGCCCGTCTCCTGTCCACCGCCGGCACCGGGTACATGTACACGACCCGGAGGACAAGGGTGGCCGATAAGCTCAGCATGATGAAGTTCGACCCAAAGAGTGAGCAGAGCAGAGCAGAGTGAAGCAACGGCGAGCCTTGGTGCACGCTCGATGCATCGACCAAACTAACGCGGCATCGACCCCTCTCCCCCCTCCTCCTGGCAACACACCGACCACAGTCAGACAACACGTCCTGTTCAAGGAGACCAAGGGATCGAAGTGATCGGAGATGGCCTCTTTGACCGCCAGATCGCATCAAGCGTGCCGCTTTGTGGAAGGCTTCGACACATACCGGGCGGGGCTGCAACTCTGGATTTATGGTAGACACGAGATTTGCTGCTGGTGTACCTGGTGGATCAAGTGAGACCGCAAATAGCATCACATCTAGGCGCCTAAAACGCCTTCCTCTGCCGCGCGGTTCAAAGACTATCAAAGAAGCTTAGCTCGTCTGCGGTCAGAGAATTTCCCTGAACTGCCCGTGCAATCGGGTGCTTGTCAGGTGTCGCTGCAGCTTTCATCGCAGAACCGTCGCCTTGCTGGCCCTCTTGAGCCGCGCCGAACTCAGGGATCAGCGCCTCGTTGATCCTGGACGGGCCGGTTCGTGCTTCCGCGGTGAGAGGACGGCTTGTGCGCGGGGGAGGAGGCAGAGAAGCCCGTTTCGATGGCGGAGGTGGCAGGATCCGAGGCGTACCGCGCGCCGCTTGCTCCGGTCCTGGTGCGATGCCCTTGGGGGCGCTTTGCTGCTTGCTGCCGTCGTCCCAGTCGAGGTCTGACCAGCGAAAGGTCGAGCTTGCCGGGCGCACGATGCCGCGTCCTTCGGCGGCGCCTGCAGACGCACCCTGATGGCCGTCGGGGCGCACGTTCGCGTGCTCGTGCGTGATTCCCTCGCCGACCGGGAAGGTTGGTGCGAGATCCCTGATAAAGAGACTGTCCCGAACATCATTGTCGTCTGTTTTGCCGTCGTCGCCATCGATCAAGTTGCCGAAGCGCGTGGCGAATCGCGCCGAGCTGGATCCAGCTCCTGTCGGCTCGACCACGGTGTCGGCACCGTCGTAGGTGTTGTCGTAGGCAAGGCTGCCCTCTTCCGTGTACTGGCTTCCGAGTTTGCTGTCGAGCCAGTTCAAGTCATCCTCGCTGAAGTCTTGGCTTGTGGGCGCTCCAGATCGAGGTCGAGCCAAGCGGGTTCCGAAGAGGTTTCGGTTCCGCCAGCGGCTCAAGAGAGAGGGCTTGTCTTCAGCCGGGACGCCTTTCTCGTTTTGTGTCATCCCATGCAGACTGGACCCGAAGGGATCATCTGTGTATTCTTGCGCGTCGTCGCCAGTGTTTGTCTGCGTAGCGTCGAATGCAGCGACTGCCGCTAGGGCTGGAGAAGGCATCGTGGCCGTTACTGGCTCTGTTGATGTCCTCGTTGGTTGCTGGTCCGTGCTTGCGCGAGGTGAAGGTGTGCCTGCGCTGACGGACGGGCTGCGTATCTCGGTGGATGAGGCCTGACGACCTCTGAAGAGACTGGCGAGCAAGCCACCAGCGAGAGCGGGCTTGGTCTCCTTTGCTGATGCCTGATACCATCCGGGCCCGGCCTTGCCTTTGCCGTCCTGCTCCGAGGCTTGCGTTCGCGTATCAGTGGCATTTCGTGTGCCGTTGATGTCGGTGCCCACGGCAACGCCGGTCTCCCACTCTGCCTTGGGTGACGTGTTCGATCGCCTCTTCCACAGGCTGCTTCCCTCGGAGCTTGTCAGGTTTGCCCCTTTGCCCTCCGTCTGACGGACGGCCTTTCGCGTCAGCGCCGAAGTCCCGAGGGGTTCGCGGCTCTGGTCCTCCTCCAGGGTCGTGTCTTGGTCCCTCGACGCTGTTGGTGGTGGCGCTCGGAGATTTTGCCAGACACCGGCCTTGGTTCCATCGGCCCCAAACAGGTTATCCCAGCCTTCGTCCCCGGCCAGGTCCATCTTGAATGCGGCAGCCAAGGTCTGTGTCTCGTCCAGACCCGAAACCATCCTCCTTGCGTCTACTTTCAGCTGGCTCAGCTCGTCCGATGTCAGCTGCGCGCCTGAGCGAGCGCGCTCGGTGGCCTCGGTGGCCCAGGCATCTGTCTCGAGCGCGCGATGGGCTGGGTCGGACGTTGTAGAGCGATGAACCGAGGATTCTGGGTCGCAAGAGGGAAGTGTCCCCGTGCCGCTGACTCCATCTGTCCGATCTGGTGTCGTAGCGCTGTGATTGCTCGAGACACGGGCCTGATCCGGATCACCCTGCCAGCTTGAAGCGTCTTTGTCCCAACTAATTGGCTCCGGCAAGCTGAACGGATGCCTCGAGGACAAAGGAAGCCCGAGCTTAGGCGCAGTAAGCGCGCCTGCCGATGCGGAGTCTGCAGCTGACCAGGGATCTGGGCCGTCATCGGAGGCGTAGTGAGCCGGCGAGGTGGTCGGTGTGCCTGCTGCGGGCAGTGGCACCGCGGAAAGCGAGGAAACTTCTGTCTCGGCTTCAGAAGCCCATGCTGTGCGAGAGTCTGCGAGGAACGTCGAGGGTACCTTGTGAAGCTCCGATGGCGCCAGACGTTGCGCCACGCCGTGGCCTGGCTCGATAGCGGCAGGTAGGTGCTGAGGGTCATCTTTTAACCACGGATCAGACGAGTCCAGCGGCAGAGAGAAGCCAAGGGAGGCCGAATCTACGGGCTGATGCTCCGAGCCGGATAACGGTACGTCGGAGTCGAGCGTCGATGTGCTTGCGACGGCAGCTGGGGCTTCGTCGCTCCAAGGACTGGACCAGGGGTCCATCGTAGCTGAGGAGCCCCGGCGATGGGTCGGCAGCGATCGCGGAGATAGGGGGACAGAGGCAAGGCTGTAGCGCTACGATTGGACCGGGGCGCAAGGTAACAAAAGGTTGTTGGTGGCCGCCAACCCACACAGGTTGCCTGCTTTTGTGAGCTGGCCTTGCTGCTGAGCGATGGAGGATCAGTGTGAGACGAGGTCGAGGTGATGGAAGGCGTAGAACCCGTTGGCGGAGCTCGACTCGAGTAGTTTTGGCGGAGCCGGGTGCGGTTGGGCCTGGAACGTGCATCCTCGTGGACCGAGATTTCTGTCTTTCCCCCAGTCGGAAGCGTCGGGGACGGAAGCAAACCTCAACGCACGAAAGAAGCTAGAATGGCCACGACCAGTTCAGGACACCGAACATGCTTTGACGATCGTCTGGACAATCGGATACAACGACTGCCTGTCTACGACTCTACATCTTCGCCCTTTGCGCACGCAATTGCGCAGCCTCCAGGGCCCGAAGAGCGCCTACGCGCGCATGCGCCTAGAAGCGGGTCGACGAAACCCGAACCGCTGCACCTTGGCCGTGCTCGTGCCAGACTTTGCCTCGCCACTACCCTTTGCGGGATGCGCATTCGGGCCATTGGTCGTCGTGTTGTAGGTGGATCCCGGATCCAGCGGCTCAAACTGCACGGTGCTGTTGCCGTTGCGATACAGGCTCTTCGCAGGCCCTTTGGTGCGATACTTGCTGCCCTCCCCGATCCGCTCGACCCCGGTCGCCAGGTCCTTGCCGCCAATGGCACGCTCAAAGAGCTCCAAGGCAGCCAGCGGCTGGTAGAAGGGTACCTCGTGGCCACTCTCGTACACCCGCACAAAGCTGAACTGGCCGCTCTGCTTGACTTGACCATGCACGATGCCATCGCTTGTCTTCAGGTCGGCGTACCCAGCATCCGAGAAGCCGTCGTGGTTGACCCCTTCTGCGACGGCTTCGACTCCAAGCCAGTTGCAATTGTAGTCGGCGTCGCCTGCGTACAGGACCACATTGACGCCGGATTGGAGGAGCCTTCTGACGTTCTTGATGGTGCCGCTCTGGCGTGAATCGTCGCCCGTAGCTCCGAAGGCAGCTCCCACAGTCGGAGAGGATTCGCTGAAATTCTGGAAGGCACCAATCGCTGCTTGCACCCTCGGCGTGTTGAGGTAGTCGACGTAGAAAGAGTAAGGGAAAGGATCTGGCGAAAGCTCGCGGATGTCGTACTCGTCTCTGTTGGCGATGTTGTCCAGCGGAGACTCGATGTTGGCCGCACAGAAGTCGTCGGCGGCCTTGCAGACCTCGTCAAGCCCATGAGCGTAGCACTCCTTGACCTGGTCGACGCAGTTGCCTGGCCCGTAGAGCGCATTGTGGAGCTCAGCTTCCTGCGAAGGCGAATAAGGCTTGTAGTCGTAAGTATTGCCCGGGGACACGGTGAAGTTGTAGTAGGCCTGGTACTGGAGAAGCGGATCGAACCAGCCATTGCCGATTAAGACAGTCTCGAGCTTGATGTCTATGGCGCCTTTGATCTTCTTTGCGTTCTGCTCTTCGATGTACGCCCCAAACGTGGGTCCGTAGTGTCCGCCGTAGGACTCGGTCGCGAGATTGAACCCCTTTCGCGAGTACTCGGGGAAGGCGCCCATAAAGCCTTGCAAAGTTCGCCAGAAGTTGGGCGCCGCCGACTGGGTGCTGTTGGCCGTCAGCGTAGTGACGGGCCGAGAGTAAGTGCCGCACGTGCCATACGCTTGCGCGTAATCGGGGCAGGACTCGTCAGGCAGCACGACAATGGAGCTCGAGTTGGGATTGACGTACGCCGGGACGGGTTCGCCGTAAGAGAAACCGGTCGTCGTCGGCTGATCAATGAACAGCAGGTTAGAGGCGTTGCTCCAGGAATAAGGGTTGTCGACGACCTCGCCGTTGATGTCGACGCCACAGGGGCCCAGCTCCTGAAAGAGTCCGATCATCGACGAAGAACCAGGCCCGCCATTGATCCAGACGGTCAACGGCGCTTCCTTGGGATCACCGTTTCGAGCTTCGAAGAACCAAAAGAAGATGTGCTCGTTGTCCTGGACATCTGCGTAACCCGAGAAGCTCTTGACGCCCGGATTCTGCTCGCAGACACCCGTTTCGACCTGTTTGTAGCGGACTGGCACGCCAGCATGGCCGACCTTACGAGTTAGATCGGTGGGGCGAGGTAC
Organism: Pseudozyma flocculosa PF-1; assembly: GCF_000417875.1. Lineage (NCBI taxonomy): Eukaryota > Fungi > Basidiomycota > Ustilaginomycetes > Ustilaginales > Ustilaginaceae > Pseudozyma > Pseudozyma flocculosa. Next base: position 523,928 of record NW_006920870.1, read on the forward strand.
GAATTGGGAAATGGCCGGGCTGGAAGCGAGCGCAAAGAGCGCAACTAGGAGCTTGGAGGGGAACATGGCGCTGCGACGGTCGAGGGGGAGCATTCGGCCGGTCCGCAAGGTGCATACGCTCCGTCCGCACTGCTTTATACTGTACGAGGCGTTCGACGCTGTCTGTCCCTTATCTTTGCCTTTCTGCAACACATACTACGACTATGTACAGCCAACAGCGCTAGGGTCAAGTTAAAGTTAGGAGAGCTCACTCCTGTCGGACGGGCTCAACATGCATGCAGCAGTCCTGCTTCGGCATATTTCGCACCGCGGCTGAGACCGAGCCGCCGGTTCACTGTCTTCCGTTCTCGGCAAGGTGGCTCGGCTCGGATCAGTCATGGCTGGCGTCAAAGGGCAGGTAGGTTTGGCCGTGTGTCAACCTACCGTATGTAATCGGGAGATCGGGGGTAATCTACACTAAAAATTGGCCGTAGGCAGCCCTACGGCCAAAAAAACAGCAATCTCCTGCACCAGTTTGGGGCCATGGGGCCACCCACAGCCATTTTTCAAGGGGCAGCTACGGCATTTTTAGCCATAGGGCCCCCCGCAGCCCTGGAGCAACCTGTTGGGACTCGGCTGGCAAAGGCCCACGGCTCTTGGACGCTAGCCCAGAGCCGAGGCAAGGGTCAGTGCCGCAGCCTAGTCAGGGCCCCAAAGTGCGTGGGGCCGGCCCCACGCACTTTGGGCATACAGCTGCGGCAACAAGGCACGCCACTAGGGCTCCTTTGTCGATTGTCCTTAGTATCCTAGTGATCCTACGGTGCAACATCGATTCCCCATTACTCTCCCACAACCTCTCTTGGTCCACACTCCTCGCCCTCGGCCAACAGCGGCATAGCTAGCAGCAGGGTCGGGCCCACTTTCGGTTGTAGGCAGGCTACAATCTAAAATCGGGGATCGATCCCTATCTTCAATTTTTCCGATGTAGCCTACCTACAACTAGCTACAATCCAAAATCCGAAATTGGGCCCACCTACGATTTGAGATTCATAGCTAGCAGCAGGGTGGGGCCCGATTTAGGTTGTAGGCAGGCTACAATCGGAAATTGGGCATCGAATCCTAAGTACGATTTTCTGATGCGCGGCCTAGCTACGATCTAGCTACGATCCGACATCGTAGCCCCACCGGCCTGCCTGCCTGCCTGCCTGCCGCCTGACGCTTCCGCACAGTCAATGGCCGTCAATCATCGGAATCCTCGGAGACAGCTTTCTGAAGATTCCGATGATTGAGCTGCTCTTCCTCTTTGCTTCCGCCCTGCCTGCCAGCTTGCCAGCCAAGCCAGCCAGCCAGCAGGGCGGGCGGACAGGGCAGGCAGGGCAGGGGGCTGGCAAGCTGGCTGGCCGGCTGACTGGCAGGCTCAGGCGGGTGGGCAAGGTGGCTGGCAGGCTGGCAGGCTTGGGCGGACTGGCTGGCTTGGGCGCACAAGCTGGCTGGCTGACGCGGCTGACTCATAGCTAGCGTCAAAGGGCACCTGGATTTTGGCCATAGGCCACCCTACGGCATGTGATCGGGAGATCGGGGGTCATCTACGCTAAAGAATGGCCATAGGGCCACCTACGGCCAAATTCGGCGATCTCCTACGCCCCTTTGGGGCCGTAGGGCCCCCTACGGCCCTCTTCTGCCAAGAATGGCCGCTTTTTGCTTATGTCAGCTCAGGGGCCTGCAGATGCGCGTGCGCTGGCCACCCGGCCCTTTGCCAATTCCATCCGCCCGCCCGTCCACCCATCTCCTGCCCTCCTACCACCACCACCCGACGCCACCTGCCACCACCCACCAGCCAGCCACCAGCCCAGCCACCTGCCAGCCACTTGCAAGCCCAGGCCAGCCGCATGGCTCAGCCAGCACCCACCAGCCAGCCGCCACTCGAGCCAGCCAGCCGCCAGCCAGCCGTCAGTCCAGCGCAGCCACCCGCCACTCACCAGCCAGCCGCCAGCCGCCAGCGAGACCCAGCGAGGCCCAGCCAGCCAGCCATCAGCCTACCGTCAGTCAAGCACAGCAGCCACCCGCCTGGCTCAGCCAGCTGCCAGCCACTTGCCCGGCCCAGCCAGCAGCCGTCAGCCAGCCGCCCGGCGCAGTTGCCTGGCCCTGCCCCCTCAGGCCAGCAGCCGCTGCCTGGCCCAGCCAGCCGCCCGTTCAGCGCAGCCGCCAGCCACCAAATCAGCCCAGCCAGCCGCCAGCCGCCAGCGAGGCCCAGCCAGCCGACACCTGAGCCGTCAGTCCAGCCACCTGGCCGGCCCAGCCAGCTGGCCAAGCCAGCCGGCCGAGCCAGCCAGCCAGCGCAGCGCAGCTGCCTTGCTGCTTGCTTCCACCCCACTACCTCGCCGCTGCTTCCACGTGCTTCTGCCTGCCGCCGTCAATCATCGGAAACGTCAGAGAGGCCCTCTCCGGCGTCTCTGATGATTGACGGCCACTGAAGGCCTTGCTTCCGCTCCGCCTCATTTGAGTTAACCGTTGCCGCTCTTCTTCTGCCTCTCTGCTGCGCACCGTTGCTGACTCCTTTGCTCCTGTCTTCCTTTTGCTGCTCCTCCCTCACCGCCTTGCTTTGCTGCTGACAATGTTCTACCACCGTTGCTGCTGCTGCTCTGCCGCCTGCCTTTCTGCCTGCTTGCCCTCCACCCATCAATGCTATCGCCGTGCCGCCGCACATCAGTGTACCTAGATTTTGCAATAGAATGCCTGCAGAATACATACAGCTGTGAAGCGAAGGTAGGCCTACCGTAAGCGCTGCGAGGGTCAACTACGGCCAAAAATGCCGTCATAGCTAGCGTCAAAGGGCACCTGAAATTTGGCCGTAGGCCACCC
>NW_006920870.1:528481-544129 GCF_000417875.1 Pseudozyma flocculosa PF-1
TACCCGAGGCAAGCGAGGACACTCACCTGGTCACGCCCTTGCTCGGCCCAACTGGGTTGTCGATCCGTTCGACTCCGACCCCAACTTCAAGTTGCCCTCGAGTGTGCAGCGTTGGATGGTGGCGGAGGACTGGAAAGAGGCCAGCGATTGCAACCGCAAGGCGTGCGCCAACGTCCAGCGCAACCGCAAGCCGTTCAAGAACGTGGGCACGGATACTTGGGGCAGCGGCACGGGCAAGCCGATCAGGAAGTGGGGCGGCGGCGAGTTGAGCCCGGTTCAGGCTGGCGGTGGCGAGGAGCAGGGAAGAAGCGATGGAGGTCGTCAGTAGGTGGATCGACGAAGGGATGGCATCGACACCAGCGCCGATAGCGCGCAACAGCAGCCACGATACCAGCGCCGACGGCGCAACAGCAACAACACGCGATACCAGCCTCTAGCCACAGGGCAGCAGCACTGTACTCACATGGCCGAGTCAATTGATGATCTTGACGAGTGCATGTTCGGATCGAGGTACGGGTGTGATTGCGGCGTGGGCGACCAGGGCGGTGGCGGGGAAGACGGCGGTGCCTGTGACTTCGAGCTGGACTGAGGACGGCCGGGCGAAAGGCTTGCTGGTGCCGAGGTCGAAGCAGTCGAGCTGCGTTGGCGGAGGAAAGAGCCGGCAGACAACGCAGACTGCGGTGATGTCGTCGGCAGGCGTCTCGACAGGCTGTGATGGCCGGGCCCGGTGCCGATAGCTGATGATCTGGGTCACCTGGACGAGGGTGACGTCGGTCGATGTCGAGGGCCACTTGATGAAGCCGAAGGAGTCGCCCGGAGCACTGTGGACGTCGTTGTGCGATGCCCGGAAGTACAGGCCGTTGACGGAGATGCTCGCGTGCGTGTGGACGGCGCGACTGACTTCGACGGCGTCGGGCGCAGCAATGATGCTGGTCTTGACGAAGCGCCGGCGTGGATGGAGGGTCCGTAGGAGCGCGACGAAGCCATCGTAGGCATGGTCGTCCAGCGGCGTTGGCCTCCGTGATGCCGGTGCCGTCTCGAGCTTGAGCACGCTTGAGTCGTGCGTCCTCTGACGGTCGCGGGTACGGCTGGCGAGCGCGATGCCTTCTTGGCGCTGCTCCGCTGGCCCGTTGACTGCCTCCGCCCGCCCGCGGTCGGACCAGGTCTTGAGCAGCGACAGCTCCACCTGACCGTGCTTCTTGTTGGTCGGCACGGTGGTCCGCGAGAGGACCTGTATCGCCTTCTCGATCCCGAAGGCCCAGAAAGCACGCGGTGGTCCGAACCGGCGCAGCTGGGGGCCCAAATGCGACAGGATGTGCGAGTTGTAGTAGATGGGCGATATGACGGCGAGGGCTCGGTGCAGGCGGCGTAGGTGCAGCGTGACGGTGTCGACGTCGGCGTCGGTAAGGACTTGCTGATGCAGATAGTCGACGATCAGGCCAAGTCGCACGACGATCTCGCGGAAGAACCAGCCCTTGTGGACCCAGTGAGCGGCGTGGGTTGTCGTCCTTGTGCGGATGGCTTCCGCCTCGGCCTGCGCAGAGTGCGTCAGCCACGCCCAGTGCTCCGCGTCGGGATCACCCTCCTCGATCCACGCGCCTTTCTCCATGTCATGCCGGATGGTGCGGCGGTGGCGGCGGTAGTCGTCGATGGCGTCGTGCCAGACGCCGTGAAGCAGCGCCGGCAGGAGCCGGGCCAGCGTGGCGTACTGCGCTGCTGTCGGCGAGCCACCTGCAGCGTCGCCGAAGTGGACCGAGAGCTTTGCCAGCGTTGACGGCACGACCGTAGCACGGATCCGAGCTTGGACGGCAACGACTTCACGGCTGGTGAGGAGACCGCGGTCGATGAGGATCTTGTGCCAGACGCGGCGGACGACGCCAAGGTAGACGGCGTGCATGACGTCGACGGGGGCAGAGGTCACGCTGCGCCAGTACGGCAGCTCGTATAGAGCCGAGTACCGAGCGCCGGTGGTGGCAGCAGCGTTGCGATGGTGAGCGTCGCTGCTGCCCTTGACCGCGAGTGCGTCCTGTCGATGCCGGTCCGGATCGCGTGGCGTAGTCTTGGCACTGGTCGCAGCGAGCTCTTGAAACTCGTCCTTGTCGGTGTCGCAGTACGGGCAGGTTGCCTCATTGACCGTGAGCGGGTTGAATCCGCAGACCTTTGTACGCGCTGGAGAGTCTCCGACGAACAGCACCAGCTTGGCGCGGAGGGTGGCGGCGACGGCGGTGGTGTCGGGCGAGGCCGTTGACGGCGGAGGTGCAGGCAAGCCAATCTCGATGCCGTCGAGCAGGCGCTGCAGCTCTGCGACGAGCGGCTCGAGGAACCGGGAGCACATCGACCACGACGGCTCAGATGGACCCGGGATGACGCCGGCGAGGTGCTGGTACTCTGGCTTGAAGCGGAGGGCCGACGGCAGGTTGAGGACCGACAGGACGACGGGTCCGCACGAGTAGGAAGCGGCCGTGTAGTTGAACGGCCGGAACCAGTCCGTCGAGAGCGAGACGAGGAGGTTGATGTCGCCCGGCTTGCCGCTGTTGAGGAAGGCTTGCTCTTGATGCCACATCTCGCCATCGTAGACGTCGGCCAGAGGCGGGGTGGCGTCGGCAAAGAGCGTAGACGGGGTCGGGCGTGCTCGCCAGCTTTCAAGCGCCTCGCGCACCTCGGGTCGTTGGACCAAGCCGCGCAGCCATGCCTCGAGCGGGTGGTAGAGGAACACCGGCCCGTCACGCTGCAGCGGCTCGTCGCAGCGGATGCAGCTTGCAGCAGGTGGCGGCGAGGCGGATGACGTCGGTGATGGCCAAGCCGTTGGTATGGGTGGCGAAAGGCTTGAGCACGCGGGCCGAGGGCACACCAGGTAGCGGACAAGGTGGTCACGGTCGAGGCCGAGGTGCCTGCGCAGCGTGGGGAAGCGGACCGGCCCTTTTGCAGTGCTGCCCGACGCCGGAAGCAGGACGTCGTTGGCAAACCGCAGCATGTCCTCGCATCCGGCGCGAGAGAGGCCGTGCTGCGAGTGCTGGCGGACGACGTGCCATTGGAAGGCCGTCATCCAATCTGGCAGGGCATCGTCAAGCGCAGGCGGCGGGTCCGAGGCGCTGGCCATCACGCCGGGAGCGAGAATGCGGGCAGGGTCGAGCCGGGATAGCGGCGAGCGCTCCGCGTCTTCCTCCGAGTCGGACACCGCCAGCCTAAAGCTCTGCTGCGGTGGCGGCGACGTTGATGGAGAGGGCGACGTTGTGGCGGGCGGAGTTGATGGCGACCGAGGTGGCGAGTAGGGCGGAAGCGAGCCTGCATCCGACCCGACCGGCGACCGAGGTGGTGACAAAGGCCGAAGAGATGTCGCAAGAGAAGGCGACGGGGCAGGCGAAGCATTTGATGGCGGTGACGCGGCCCTCGATTGTGCAGCTGACGATGGCGGTACTGAGGTGGGTTCTGCTGGCGCTGACGACAACCGCAATGGTGACGCTGTGTCGCGCGGCCCATCCTGCACGTAGAGCGGGCTTCCTGCGATCGCTCGTGCCTGTTGTAGTTGCTGCAGTCGACAAAGGAGGAGGTCAGCATGATTCTTAGATTGCAAAGCGCTTGAACGTCCAGGGACCCGCTCTCACCTCTTGCTCAATGCGCTCAAAGTGTTCCTCATTCTCGTGGCGCAGCCGCGTCTTGCGCTGGACATGACGCCCATTGCACTGCCGACAGTAACACGGCTCGGTGCGACGTTTGTAACCTGGCATGTCGACCTGCTGATGGAGAGTCCGGGCGGAAGTGTGGCGAGTCGAGGTTGTCGCTGCCGTCAGTCGCGCGCCGTCCTGAGCATCGCGTCGACGCCGCCTCGTCCCGACTCAATCCCAGGCCGGACACCCATCCGCCGACAGCGCAACGGGCGACACCTTGGATGCCGTTGTTCCCGCGCAACCGCGATACCCAGGACCGAGCGAGACGAGGTCGGGCCAACAACGGCGACGGAAGCGACGCGCTCGACCTACCTTGGCAGCGACGGCGGACGACTCGGCGGCGTTCCGAAGCGTCCCGGTGCGGATGTATTGGGCGGTTCTGTGGTGCAAAGAAACAGAGAGAGGACAAGGTCAGTATCGACCCGCACCGAGGAGAGCGACAGAAAGAGGGGCGACTCACGGGATGGATCACGTCGATCTTGTCATCCGAGACCTTTGCCGAGCCCGCTGATCGCGCTCTTGCTGATGGCCGTCGTGCCGCCAACTGCCGCTGCCTATTGGACCGGGGTGCGCAACCACGCTGCTCAAAACGCGAGGGCCTTCTGAGCATAAAGACCGGTAGAACTCGCGCCTGAGATACCCGGCCCGACAAGACAAGCGACAGCCGGCGACAGCGGCGGCGGGAGCGGAGGCGGCGGCAGCGGGGGTGGCTTCGATCCGATCGAATCGACTGTTGCGGTGGCGGCGAGTCGATGCTGGCGCGAGGCGAGCGCGCGGGACTGGATGCGAGCGGTCGAGGAGCGGCGGTGCCGGGATTCGAGCTGATGTGAACGAGCAGAGAGCAAAGGGGAGGCGGAGGAAGACGTCAGCGGTCTACCATTGAGCAGCGGACGTCATCGTGATGCTTACCTGTGTCTCGCCGAGCGTGGGCGGGTTGCAGGACAGCGCTGCTGCGGGCGACTAGCGCGACGTTGAGGTTGTCGAGGTGAAGGCGATCGCGGCGGGCCTACCTCGGCCAGCGTCGTCGACGAAGAGAGATACCCGCAAGCCAAAGTGGCAGGTGGTAGTTGGAGGGGGAGAGGGAGAGGGAGTCCATTAGGCGAAAGGCGTTGAGGCAGCGAGTCCGTACGAGTTGGTGGCGGTGGTGGCGACGGTGGTGGTGGTGATAGTAGTTGGGAGGAGAGGGCGGGCAGGCAAGCCCACCCCTACCTCGCTGGCAGGCGGCAGGCGAGCGACGATAGAGTGAAAATTTCTGCAAAGGCACGGGCCAGGGCTGCTCAAGACGCGCGGCTGCCAGCAAGGCCGTTCGCTCCTTCCCACCACCACCACCACCACCAGCTCAAACCGCCACGCCTCACCTCGCCGCCCCACCATCGCCGCCACCACCATCGAAGCCGCCGGCTAGGTCAAGCGCCGCGGTGTCAGCAGCGGCCTTGGCGCAGTGATGCCGCCAGGCCGAGCGAGGACGTTTATGGGACGCCTCCAGGCCACGCACCGCCCGCGGGTGATCTTCAAGATCGACTCTGGACGACCTCGCTGCGCTTCAGGACGGCCGGACCCACGCCCACGGTGCCGGAAGGCTGCTCACGGATGGCTCGGTGGAATGGGTTAGAGCAGCATCAAGGTGAGTAGGGCCTGGGCGAGCTCGGCCTCGTGATGCCGACTCGCTGCCCACCCGTCGTGGCTTCTCTTTCCGCCTGATGGCAGCTGCGCCGCCGTCGTCCTACTGGAGCGGTGGCGGGCTGACGGGAGCGGGCACCGGTTGCCCTGCATACCGGCCCACGTGACGGCGAGGGCTCTGGCCTCGTGATGCCAGCGCCTCAGGGCATCGGCGGCGTTGCGGTGCGAGGTGGCGCCCGACGTAAAGAGGGACCGTGGCGTTGCCCTGCAACACCACCGCCGATTCGCCGCCGATGCCCTTTCCTTCTGCTACTGACCTCTCTCCAGCAGGCCTTGACCGCTTCATCGGGCAGACAACAACCATCTGTGAGTGCGGCTGCCTTCACGCCTTGACCATTGCGCCTCGTGCCAGGGCTGATCATTGCTTGCCGTGATCTTTTGCCGGTTATCTTGCATAGACGTCGACAGCATCTCCGCTCGTAGCATCAATCTGCATGCCACCTGATCGAAGGCCTACGATGTGAGTAGCGCCATCGCCGGCATCGTCGGCATGGTCGGCCTCGGCATCGGATCCGAGAGCTCAGTCCCGTCGCCTCGTTGCCGCCATCAGCCCTCCGCCGCTCTCAGGTCCGCCTGCCGCCTCCGCTCCCGTCAATAGGAGCCGTGAATCATCGGAAATCTCCTGGGACTCGCTCTCCAAGGATTCCGATGATTCGAGGCTTCCATTGACGGGGAGCTCTTGCTTCCGCGCTCGTCCGCTCAGGGTGAGTCTTCCGCTCTGCTCCGGCTTCTACGGCTTGCTGTCTGTTGTGCTTGACGCTGACGCTTCCTCCGCCATTCTACCTTGTTCTTTTGCCACTTCTCCGCCCCGCTCCGCATCCCTTCGCCATTGGCCGCCTGCACGCCACCGCCATTGACCGTCCGCCCGCCGCCCATACCGCCCTGGCTTCTGCCTGCCCGGTCAAAAGGTATAAAGGAGGACCTCTCGAGCGTCCCTCCTCCTTCCCTCCCACCACCATCAACATCTCGACCCTCTCCTCTGCCCTTGTGAGTATGCTCTGGATCGTCTGCCTCTTCGACCTCGCTGCGCACATCTCGCTGACCGGCTGTTTGCCTTTCTGCCTCTTCTCCTGCCCCCTTCCACGGACCGCTTTACCTCGCCACCATCTCGCCTCGCCGCCTGGCTTGCCGGATCGCCCTCGCCATCGCGCCATCGTCCTGTTCGGCCGTCATCTCGGATTCCACATCGACCGCCGCCGCCTCCACATCGTGTTGCCCGCAATCACGCAGACAACTCTGTGTAGCAACATCGCCCACACTCTGTAGCCAATCAACCTGCAATTCCACCATGGCGCCTCGCATCCAGACCTTCATCGACCTGTACGAGAACGTCGACGCGGTGCGACGTGCGAAGAGGTACCTGCAAATCAAAGCGACCAAGGGCGACTCGCGCGACAATGTCGAGCTGACGGCCCTCAAGTACCTGATGCTGGTGGATCACGCCGTTGTGCTCGACAAGAAGCGCTCGTGCCGGGAGAGCGACAACCGCCACATGGACTGCAAGAAGCTCACGGTCAACTCCTACCTCCTCTACGAGGTCGTCAACAACGAGACGTTCTGGCTGATCCCCGACGTCATCTTCGAGTGCGAGGAGTGCACGCTCAACCACTACAGCTGCAACGTCTACTTCGACATGAAGGACACCGACAAGACGGTCCTCGTCGACTCGAAGGGCATCCACGGCGACTTCTCCGTCAAGAGGTCCGGCCTGGCAAACGAGAGGAAGCCAGCGTACGGCCACCCCGCGCACAAGGAGCCGATCTTTGGCTGGTCGACCAAGCAGATCAGGGACTACATCCACCGCCTCCGCGTGCGCAAGGAAGCCGAGATCAACGAGCAAATCCACCGCCGCAAACGCGACCAACAGCGGGACCTCAACACCAGCGGTGGCATCGTTGACCTGGTCACGAACAGGCGCGACGCAATCCGCGTGATGTCGGACCACTTCAGCGCCTTCTCGACGGCGACCTCCTCCCTCCTCGACACGCTCTACGCCGAGCGCGGCTCCTCGACGGCCGCTCCTCTCGTCCCCGTCGTCGACAAGAGGCTTTTCGACGGCTACGTCGATGTCAGCATGGCGCACCCGGCGGTCAGCGTCATCCGCACCTGCCCCAACCCCACCAAGGCGGTCCTCCTCCTCACCGACCCGGCCGGCCACGGCAACATCGTCGCCCGATGGGCCGATGACGGCGAACTGCTGTCCTGAGCTGCAATGCATTTGATTGGCCTTTGCTTTGTCTGTGTGAGTCTGTGCTTTGGACTCGATGCGATCCGACTGCGGCTGGAGGCTCCGGTGACGGGTCGAGGCGGCATCGTCGAGGCCACAAGGATCAAGCCTACCGCCCAACAAGCTCGCTGCGGCGGTATCTCGCTCAGACCTCGGTGCTTGGTGCAGGCCGGCCGCCACACTCAAGCTCGACCCGCGTCCAGGTAAGCTCTCCGTCCCGCCTCGCTGCTTGAGTCAATGCTCTTGCTCCTCGCTGCCGCCTCTGCCTCCACCTACGCTGCACACCCCCCTCGACTTGCCAGCCACAGGGTACATAAGGCAGGCCAGGCTGCTCGCTCTCCGCCCCCTCCTCTCCTCACCACCACCATCAACCCCAATTGTTCCGCTCCTGTGAGTCCGTCGCTCTCCTGTTTGCTCTCCGCCGCTGCCGAGTCGATGCTGACCAGCTCTTTCTCGCCTTTGCTTGTCCCCTTGCCTCCTATCTGCTGATCTGCCTCGACGCCGCCTCGACGCCACCGCCTCGACGTCATGGCCTCGACGTCATTGCCTCGACACCACTGCCTCAACACCACTACCTCGACGCCATTACCTCGACACCACCGTTCGCTGCCCCTTCCATGCCTGCCTGGCCATCTCGCCCGTCGCTCGCCGGTCACTCGCATGCACAATCGCCGCCACCGCCTCCAACGCTTTCCGTCCTTGCTTGCTACCGCTGGATTGCGCACCACCTTGTCCGCGTGCGCTCAACAGCTGTACTTGCAACGCCGCAATGTCGAAAGAAATGAAGACGTTTATCAAGTACTTTCTGGCGGTTTACAAGGGCTCTTCCGAGCTCGAGCTTGCCCAGTACCACCGCAAGCTTCTGTGCAGGCATGAGCGCAGCGAGAACGACAACGCAAGGCTGATCGCCATCGAGTGCCTCATGTGGAAGGGCGACACAGTCGTCGTCGACCAGCTCGCGTGCGTGCCGACCGCCGAAGCGGCCAAGACCTGCAAGAGGCCCACCATCGCCGGCTGCCTCGACTACGTTTGGGACAAGGGCAGCGTCGTCTGGACCAAGGCCGTCATCGTCGACTGCATGTGGTGCCACAAGCACCGCAAGCACTGCCACTACATCGTCGTGGACAAGGAACGCTCCCCCTCCACCTGCATGATCGACTCGCACGGCTTCGCAGACCCTGCTTTTGCGTACGAGGTCGACAAGACGGGCCTTTCCGAGGACCCGGAGCCGGACTTCGACGACCCGGCCCACCTCGAGCCGATTTTCGGCTGGTCGCTCCAGGAAGTGAGGGAGTACGTCCGCCGCCTCCGCGAGCGCATGGAGGTGGACATCCATACTCGCATGACCATGTCCTGATCGCCTCGTCACACATGCGGCCGCGTAGGCCTTTGCACCGCTCCATTGATCACTAAATTTGATTGCTCTCTTTCCATTTGCCTGTGTGACTGTGCCTGGATCCTACTGCCGCCACCAGCGAGATGAGCGGCCTGGTGGCAGCGCCACGCCTGGCGGGCTGGCTGAAAATTTGTGGAGGCTGGCGGTGCCACGCTGGCAGCCCTGCGCCCCTAAGGAGCGCCCGCTTGCCCGCCCTTTTTCCTTCCTTCCCACCACCACCACCACCGCCGCCACCGCCCCGTTCTGTCAAGTCCCACGGCCGCCACCTCGATACTGCTGCCGGCTTGCCTCAAGTTCGTCCGCACCTCGCTCCTCGCCTCTTCGTCTTGGGCACTGTCAGCAACAGCAGCATCTCGTGTGAGTCGATTGCTGGTTCCGCTTCTCGACGCCACCCGACTCGACCTGCCGATTGACCCGCCGCCCTCCTTTCCTCGCTCCTCTGCTCTGCCACAGATCCGACCGCCGCCCACATGACGCCAACAACGGCGCCACCATCGGCACCCGGTGCCAGTCGACCGCGTCCACATCGATAGGGTGAGGCCTCGTCGCGGTCGATCCGCTTCTCTTGTTGAATCTGCTGACATTCGACTCTCCCTTTGCGCCTCGTCTTGCCCCTCACAGATCCCATTGCCGACGGCACCGACGGCGGAACGGCGAGGCGACGGCGTGGAACAAGGAAAAGAGGAGTGAAGGGGATCGCACGCCGCCGCAGCAAGACCGCCACCCGCTCGCCGTCGAGGCCCATCGCTGGTCCTCAAGATCGGTCGCTCCCGCTGCCTGCTGTCCGCTCGCCGTTGCCGTGCTCGACACAGAAGGTGAGCCTCCTTGGATCGCTTCCGCTTCCAACTCACCAAGCCAAGCTGCCTTGCTGATCTCGCCACGTTTCACCTTGCCCCACAGCGTCTGAATCAACCCATCCCATCAGTCGGATCCGGCGCGCCGGCGCAACAAGCATGCGCGCGCGTGCATACCCGTCGTCTCCTCGCCTCGACCGCCCGTGTAACGGCGTCCAGAGGCCGTCGTGTCGAGCTTGCGCCCCTCCCCTTCTGCACGGACAAAAGATGGCTACCGTCTTCCTGTCGCGTCGGAGAGGGGTCTCGAGCATGACGATGACGGTCGGACGGCGGCCGTCATGAGGACCGAGAGGTCCAAGGTCAATATGAAGGCACGGCGGCAAAGCCGGAGCCGCCGCGTTGGCGACCGCCGCGGCAAGACGGGCTTCGTCGACACGGGCAAGCAGGAGATGCCGCCGGAGGTGCCGCGCAAGGTCATCAAAGACCACGGCGACATGAGCAATCGCAAGTACCTCCAGGACAAGCGCGTCCACCTCGGCGCGCTCAAGTACGTGCCGCACGCCATGATGAAGGTGCTCGAGAACATCCCGATGCCGTGGGAGCAGGTGCGCGAGGTGTCCGTGCTCTACCACATCACCGGCGCCATCACGTTCGTCAACGAGGTGCCCAAGGTCATCGAGCCCGTCTTCCACGCCCAGTGGGCGACCATGTGGCTGGCGATGCGGCGCGAGAAGCGCGACCGGCGCCACTTTAAGCGGATGCGCTTCCCGCCGTTTGACGACGAGGAGCCCGTCGTCGACTACAGCGACAACCTGCTCGACGTCGAGCCGCTCGAGGCCATCCAGCTCGAGCTCGACGAGGAAGAGGACGGCGCCATCATCGACTGGTTCTACGACCACAAGCCGCTGCTCGACGACGGCACGCGCGTCAACGGGCCGTCGTACAAGTTCTGGAACCTGGACCTGCCGCAGATGGCGGCGCTCCACCGCCTCGGCCGTACGCTGCTGAGCGACTTTGCGTCGGGGGACCGCAACTACTTTTACATGTTCGACCCCAAGTCGTTCTTCACCGCCAAGGCGCTCAACATGGCCATCCCCGGCGGCCCCAAGTTCGAGCCGCTGTACAAGGACACAGACGGCTTCGACGACGACTTTACCGACTTTACCGACTTTCGCAAGGTCATCATCCGCCAGCAGATCCGCACCGAGTACAAGGTGGCCTTCCCGCACCTCTACAACAGCCGGCCGCGCTCGGTGCACATCGGCACCTACCACGAGCCCAAGAACGTCTACATCCGCTCCGACGAGATCGACCAGGCCTTCTACTTTGACCCGGTCATCAACCCGATCTCGGGCCGCTCGCTGGCCAGCTCCAACGCCTTCCGGAGCGAGTACGACGGACGGCACGCCGGTGCTGGCCCACGAGGACGACGTCTTCGGCGAGGGCGTCGAGGGCGACGACGAGCTGCCGGACGAGGTGGCCTTTTCGCTGCCGGACGACGTGGCGCCGTTCCTCGACGAGCGGCCGCTGGAGAACGAAGCTGACGGCCGACGCCATCGCGCTGTGGTGGGCGCCGTCGCCCTACGACCGGCGCAGCGGCCGCACGCGGCGCGCCGTCGACGTGCCGCTGGTGCAGACGTGGTACCTCGAGCACTGCCCGCCCAACCAGCCGGTCAAGATCCGCGTCAGCTACCAGAAGCTGCTCAAGAACTACGTCTACAACTCGCTCCACACGCGCAAGCAGAAGCCGCAGAAGCGCAAGTACCTCCTCAAGCAGCTCAACGCCACCAAGTTCTTCCAGAACACGAGCATCGACTGGCTCGAGGCGGGCCTGCAGGTGTCGCGGCAGTCGTTCAACATGCTCGACCTGCTGATCCACCGCAAGGGCTGCTCGGCGCTCCACCTCGACTTCAACTTCAACCTCAAGCCGACCAAGACGCTGACGACCAAGGAGCGCAAGAAGAGCCGCTTCGGCAACGCCTCCCACCTGGTCCGCGAGATGGCGCGCATCGTCAAGCTCCTCGTCGACAGCCAGGTGACCTACCGCCTCGGCTCGATCGACGCCTTCCAGCTGGCCGACGGCCTCCAGTACCTCTTCAACCACGTCGCCACCCTCAGCGGCATGTACCGCTACAAGTACCGCGTGATGCGCCAGATCCGCGCTTGCAAGGCCCTCAAGCACGTCATCTACTCGCGCTTCAACATGGGGCCCGTCGGCAAGGGACCGGGCGAGAGCGCCGTCGTGGCGCGTGTGGATGTTCTTCCTGCGCGGCATCACGCCGCTCCTCGAGCGCTGGCTGGGCGACCTGCTGGCGAGGCAGCTTGAAGGACGCAAGGGCCGCGCCAAGGGCGTCTCGACCATCACCAAGCAGCGCGTCAAGAGCTCCTTCGACCTCGAGCTGCGCGCCAGCGTGCTGCACGACATCCTCAACGTCATGCCCGCCAGCGTCGAGGTCAACGAGTCGCGCGTCTCCTCCGGCGCCTCTCGACGGCGTGGCGCTGCTACAAGTCCAACACGCCGTGGAAGGTGCCAGGCATGCCGACAAGCGTCGAGAACCTCATCCTGCGCTACGTCAAGCTCAAGGCCGACGGGTGGACGTCGGTGACGCACGACAACCGCGAGCGCATCCGCCGCGGCGCCACGGTCGACAAGACGGTCAGCAGAAAGAACCTCGGCCGCCTCACCCGCCTCTACCTCAAGGCCGAGCAGGAGCGCCAGAACTCGTACCTCAAGGACGGGCCCTACATCACGTCCGAGGCCGCCGTCGCCATCTACACGTCGACCGTCCACTGGCTCGAGAGCCGCCGCTTCCAGCTGATCCCGTTCCCCTCGCTCAACTTTAAGCACGACACCAAGATCCTCGTCCTCGCCCTCGAGAAGCTCAAGGAGTCGTACAGCGTCAAGGGCCGCCTTCAACCAGAGCCAGCGCGAGGAGCTCGCCCTCATCGAGCAGGCGTTCGACAACCCGCACGAGACGCTGGCGCGCATCAAGCGCCTGATGCTCACCCAGCGCGCCGCCAAGGCCGTCGGCATCGAGTTCTTCGACACCTTCGACAAGCTCATCCCGTGCTGCAACATCGAGCCGATGGAGAAGATCACCGACGCCTACCTCGACCAGTACCCCTCCTACGAGGCCGACAAGCGCCAGCTCTTCCCCGCCTGGGTCAAGCCGAGCGACTCGGAACCGGCGCCGTTGCTCGTCTACAAGTGGTGCAACGGCATCAACAACCTCGAGGGCGTCTGGGACACGTCCGAGGGCCAGTGCAACGTGCTCATGGAGACGACCCTCAGCCGCGTCTACGAGAAGATTGACCTGACGCTCCTCAACCGGCTGCTGCGCCTCATCATGGACCACAACCTCGCCGACTACATCACGTCCAAGAACAACGTCTCGATCGTCTTAGAGGACATGGAGCACATCAACACGTACGGCCTGATCCGCGGCCTCCAGTTGAGCGCCTTCGTGTTCCAGTACTACGGCCTCATCCTCGACCTCCTCATCCTCGGCCTGCAGCGCGCCAGCCAGATGGCGGGCCCGCCGGCGGTGCCCAACGGCCTCTTCCGACGCCGCCACCGAGGCCGCCCACCCGATCCGCCTCTACACGCGCTTCGTCGACCGCATCCACATCCTCTACCGCTTCGACGCCGACGAGGCGCGCGACCTCATCCAGCGCTACCTCAGCGCCAACCCGGACCCCAACAACAGCAACCTCATCGGCTACAACAACCGCAGGTGCTGGCCCCGCGACTGCCGCATGCGCCTCGTCAAGCACGACGTCAACCTCGGCCTCGCCGTCTTTTGGACCGTCAAGAACAGCCTGCTGCGCAGCCTCACCACCATCGAGTGGGACGACACGCTGTGCTCGGTCTACAGCAAGGACAACCCCAACCTCCTCTTTTCCATGGCTGGCTTCGAGGTCCGCATGCTGCCCAAGGCGCGCCAGGGCGACGTCGATACCACCCGCAACGCCATCTGGCCCCTCGTCGCCGCCGCATTGGGCAAGCGCACCGCCACGGCCTACCTCCGCGTCTCGGACAAGGGCATCTCAAAGCTTCAACGGTCGCAGCCGCGCGCTCATTGTGTCATTCGGATCAAGCCGGGCGTCGACTCCACCATGCCCCTGCACTGGACCATCCTCGCCTCGCCCAAGGAGGGTGGCGGCCTCGGCATGCTCTCGATGGGCCACGTCCTCATCCCCACGTCCGACCTCCGCCACTCGCGCAAGACGACCACCGGCGTCACCCACTTCCGCTCCAGCCTCAGACTCAGCCGCCGCCTATCCGTCTAGCGCTTGCCTATCCTCAACCACGCCAGCGTCATGTCGAGGGCAGTCCGACGATTCCGCTTGCTACCCTCAATCATCGGAAACGCCGGGGGATCTGCTGGCCAAAGTCTCCGATGATTGCCAGCAACTCGTCTGCTCTCCGCGCTCCTGCTTCCGCACCTCGCCGCCTTGCTGCCTCGCTGCCCCGCCGCCTCGCTGCCTTCCGCACCTCCCCGCCTCGCTGCCTTGCCGCTTTCCGCACCTCCTCGCCTTGCTGCCTCGTGTATACTTAAAGGCAGCCAGATCGCTCGCACCTCCCTCCTCTCTCACCGCCACCACCACCCACCTCCACCACTCGGTCTCTCCCTGTGAGTTTGCCTCCGTCTCGACCCCGTGCCCTCTCTCTGCTGCCGTTGCGCTGTCGCTGACCATCACTGCCCTTGCTTTCCCTCTGCTCACCATCCTCTGCTCCATCGTCACCGTCAACCCGTCTGGCCTCGCTCGTCACCGCCGCCACACCGCCCGTCGCCACGCCGCCCGCCGCCACACCACCCGTCGACCTCGTACACCCGCGCTCAACAGCTGTACCTACTCGTCACAATGTCCAAAATGAAGGTCTTCATCAGCTACTTTTGCATCGTATACAAGGAGCTGACGGAGGTCGACCTCGCTCTCAAGCACCAGGAGATCCTCTTCAAGAGCGACCTCGAGGACGAGCACGAACGCGCCAGGCTGCTTGCCATCGAATGGGTCATGTGGTGGCGCGACTCGGTCTTCGACCCCAATGGATGCATGGCGTCTTCGCTCGTTGGCTACGGCTGCAGGAGGCCCACCGTCGCCGGCTGCCTCAAGTACGCCTGGGTCGACGGACGAGTGCTCTGGCTCAAGGTGACCATGGTCGACTGCCTGTTCTGCCTCAAGCACCTCGAACTTTGCCACACCATCGTGTCCGACGACGAGCGCCCCGACGAATGCTGCGTCGTCGACAGCACTGGCGTCTCGGACCCGACCTTCGACGTCAAGAAGACGGGCCTGTCCACGGATCCGGAGCCGGCGTTCGACGACCCCGCCCACTACCAGCCCATCTTTGGCTGGTCGCTCCTCGAGGTGAAGCAGTATGTCCGCCGTCTCCGCAGGCGCAAGGAGCAGGCCATCCTTGCTCACGGCCCCGACCTCTGATCGCCACAGTCGGACGATACGACGCAACGCCAATGTGCTCGTGATTGAATTCACAACTCGGTCCTCCCTCTTCTCGGTATGTGTGTGTGCCTGTGCTTCGATGCATCGCGGCGAGTGACCGCCACCGGCGCGGCAAGCCGTCGAGCGAGGTGGCGAGCGTGGCCAGCCCGGCCAGGCGGGCAAGCGGATGCGCGC
Organism: Pseudozyma flocculosa PF-1; assembly: GCF_000417875.1. Taxonomy (NCBI): domain Eukaryota; kingdom Fungi; phylum Basidiomycota; class Ustilaginomycetes; order Ustilaginales; family Ustilaginaceae; genus Pseudozyma; species Pseudozyma flocculosa. The sequence continues at coordinate 543,887 of NW_006920870.1, forward strand.
AAAAAATAAATGTGGAGGCCACGCTGGCCTGCGTGCGTGGGCACGCAGGCTCGCTGGTTAGTGGGCGTGCCTACGCACGCAGGCCTCCTGACCGCCACCTGCCCTGGTATGGTAGGGTATAAAGTCTTGCCCCCTCCGCTTTCGCTCCTTCCCTCCCGACCCCATCCATCGACCCTTTGCCTGCCACCGCCACCCGGCCGACGTCAACGCCACCAATCGGCACCCAGTCGCCTCGTCCCGCCC
>NW_006920870.1:545860-584119 GCF_000417875.1 Pseudozyma flocculosa PF-1
GCCCTGCTGCCTCGTCCACGCCACCATTATCGTAGATGTAGTACGGCCCGACATATGTAGATTAGCTTCGCTAGCCCGAATCGAAGGCTGTTGTACGAATGCACTAGCGTACGTGGTCTACGGCCTGCTGTCCTCGACGCTCATCGACGGCAGTCGAATGCCGTAGGGCGGTCTGCGGCAGTCAAATGCCGTAGGGCGGTCTGCGGCAGTCAAATGCCGTAGGGCGGTCTGCGGCATTCCACTGCCGTAGGGCTGTCCGCGGCAAGTGAGTGCCGTAGGGCGGCCTACGGAGGTTGAGTGCCGTAGGGCGGCCTACGGAGGTTGAGTGCCGTAGGGCGGTCTACGGCCCCTGTTGATCGTACACTTCTCTACGGCTTTTTGGCCGTAGGCTCATATACGTGCAAAAAGCCGTAGAGCAGCCTGCGAGTCGAGGGCCGTAGAGCAATATATGCATACTGTGCCGTAGGCCCCCTACGACCCCAATGCCGTAGGGGATTAACGATCTCCTACGGCACTGCTGTATCGTACGAGATCTACGATCTCCGAAATCGTAGGAAAATTCTTGCCCCTAGCTATGCGTAGGGCCTCCTACGGCACCGGGTGCCGTAGGGGATTAACGATCTCCTACGGCACTGCCATATCGTACGAGATCTGCGATATCTGAAATCGTAGCCCAAGGCCTGCCCCTAGCTATGACTAAGCTTGTGCGTGCGCAAAAAAAAAATGGAGACCAGGCCACGCCGCCACCTGCGTGCGTGCTCTCGCAGGCTCGTAGGCTCGCGTGCGTGTGTGCTCACGCAGGCAGGCAGCCTGCCTGCCTGACCGCCCGCCAGCGTGGCCTCACCTGCCCGCCTGCCTCGGTATAAAGTCTTGCCCCGCTCCACCGTCACTCCTTCCCTCCCGACCACTTCCATCGGCCTTTTGGCCTGCCGCCGCCACCCAACCGCCGTGGACGCCACCTGCCGGCATCTGCACCAGCTGACTTGTCCCGCCTCGGTCGCGCTCAGTCCTGCACCGCCCAACCAGCCTCAACATCGACGCCACCAAGGCCAACTTGACGCCACCACCAACGCTGACATTGATGCCACCGCCAACGCTGACTCGCTGCCACAATCGACGCTGACTCGCCGCCGCCACCATCGACGCCAACTTTCCGCCACCATCGACGCCAACTTTCCGCCACCATTGACGCCAACTTGCCGCCACGACCGACGCCAAATCACTGCCACCGCCCACACGATGTCCTGACAACACACACCGGCCAAGTGTTGGAACACCTCGCCGTCTCGCACAAAAAAAGCAAAGGATAAACCGATTCGATCAGAAGGGACACTCTAGAGCACTGGATGCGCCTCCCGGGTCCGACTCCTCGGAGTCCTGACCCAAGCCGTCAGGTAAGGCAAAGGTAGCCGTAAGGAGCAGCTCCTACCCCTGATGCTACCCCTCACCGACGGTCAACCCCCCCCTTCATTCCTACCCCTCCATTCCTACCCCTTTAGATAGACACGTCTAGTTATCTAGAGAGCCGCGGTTCACGGTCGAGTCGAGCAACTCGACCAAAGAGACGGAGCGGCACGGTCCCCCGTAGCTACAGGATCATGGTTGCTGCTCTAGAGGTCTATAGTGACCCGCAGCGCAAGGTTGTAGCGTATATATACGACCAGCCTCTGGTCGACGATGGGACCGCTTCTTTATCAAATCTTACACACTTCACCCCCTTCTATCGGTTCAGCTTATCCTCACACACTCTTCCACATCTCTACAAGCGACTACAGTCGCCTGCCTTGCGTCTCCGACAACTAGTCTGTCGGTCTACCCTCGACCTGGCCCCGAAGCCGTTCCGAGTCCAGGAATAACAACTCGACTCCTACGGTTGACTCCATACTGTCCTTTGGTGTTCCAGACAACTAGACTTGTTGTTTGTCGTCGGTTCCAACTTGCACGCACCCTAACAGGTGATCCAATACGCGGCACCTCCCTGCCCACAGTCGTAACACTTTGATGCTAGCTATGAGTCTGAGAAATGTAGGCTGACTATAGCATCAACTGGCCCAAACTTTGCTGCTTAATATGACAAGGCAAGAGAGCAAGAATGATGTCACAAAGGCAAGATGAGGCAGGCAATGCCAAGGGAAGGTGAGTAGGGCTGGAGAATGCCCCCAGAAAGAGCTATAGAATGGCCAGGAAAGCGGTTTGTAGGGCTACATGTTAACAGCAGGCACGGAAAGACCCCGTGTTGATCTGTGATTTGCGGCAGGCCTGGTTGGTGGCAGCCAGGCCAGGCCAAATCGGCTCACCCTCGGGTCCGAGCGATGACGGGCCCGCGTGGAGGTTTTTTTCGGGGCAGCTGGAGCCTGGTCGGTTTTCAGTGGTAAGGTTCCAACGCACGTACGCGGACCAGGTTGGCTCCACGTCTTGCTGACTCTCCCTCCCTCTGCCTGCAACCACACGCACGTTCTTCCGGCCAAGGGCGGCTTCTACATAACCCCCTCCCCCCCATCCATCCATCCAACCATCCAACCAGCTATCCAGCACCTCGTTTGCTGCAGCGAGTCCAGTATTCACCCGGCTGCTAGGATTCTTCCGTCAAGATGCCCTACCTCGGCACCACCTCTCCCGGCGAGGGAGAGTCTGAAACCATCGCACCGGTACTACCGTCCGCCACGGCACAGAAGCCCGGACAACCATCGACCATCTCCATACCGGAGCTACGGCGCCGCGCAGGGGATGGCGATGCCGGCGCCCAGGTCGACCTGAGCATCGCTCAGAATCGGCAACCAGTCTCGCACAAGCTGGTTCCGCCGAAAGGCTGGGTGCACTTTGTGGCTGGAGGGTGAGTGGGACCTCAAGCCACCCACTGATCTTCCTCTCGGTTCGGGTAGACTTCCGCCACCCGGCTGACTCGTTCTTCTTCCTCCCTCGGTCCGCCTTTCATCCTTCGGGGTTGCCTCTGTCTCGATCTCAGCGTCGGTGGGATGTGCGGCGCGATCATCACCTCTCCGCTCGACGTGGTCAAGACGAGACTGCAGTCGGATCTGTTTCAGAAGCAGGCAGCGATCAAGGCTGCCGCCGCGCCTTCCAGCGTGCTCGGACAGACCAAGAAGCTGGCCTATCACTTTGTCGAAACAGGGCATCTGCTCAAGGAAATCGCCACCAAAGAGGGCCCACGGGCCCTCTTCAAAGGTCTTGGGCCGACTCTGGTTGGCGTCATTCCGGCGAGGTAGGTCGAAAGATACGCGCCCCACTGCTCGCGGAGCATAGTCGCTGCTCTCTCAAGCGACGCTGACCCCTTCTTTTGTGCACCGTACCGATGCCAGATCCATCAACTTCTATACTTACGGCAATGGCAAGCGGCTGCTGGCGGACCGCTTCAACGGAGGCGTCGAGACGCCTTTCGTGCACCTCAGTGCCGCAGCCATCGCTGGCATCACTACCGCGACCGCCACCAATCCGATTTGGGTCGTCAAAACGCGGCTGCAGCTCGAATCCCACCAGCTCGAAGAAGCACTTAAGGCCAGTCGGGCTGCTGCCGTAGGTCCGAAGCGCAGCGCCAGCGCCGGTCGGCCGAGTGCGACGTCGGCGTCCTCGCACGCACGCCTCTCGACCTCTGCAATCTCGCAAAAGCTCCATCCTTCAAGCGCCTGGTCCAGTCAAGCCCTCGCATCATCGAAACAGGCAGCCTTTTTCAAAGCGGCGCCGTCTCCGCCAAGGCCGGCAGTCAACTCGTTTCAGATGCTGACCGCAATCATCCGGTCAGAGGGCATCAAGGGCCTATATCGAGGGATGAGCGCGAGCTACCTCGGAGTCGCCGAGGGCACCATCCAGTGGGTCCTGTATGAGCGGCTTAAGAGGATGGGCAGCGTCGGCGGGGAGGCAGATGGGGCGCAGTCTTCCCAGATATCGCGCATGGTGGGCGCAGCCGGGACAGCCAAATTCGTTGCGAGCCTGATCACGTACCCACACGAAGTGATTAGGACACGGCTGCGGCAGCAGGTCAGACCCGGTCAAGCTCCAAAGTACACCGGCCTGATGCAGACGATCCAAGTGGTGCTGAGAGAGGAGGGCGCGGTCGCCCTCTATGGCGGTCTGAGCGCCCATCTGCTCCGCGTTGTTCCGGTGAGTTCGACGGCCGCACACCACGCCACGGCGGCGGAACGGGAGCCTCAAGCGCGCCGACGGCGAGCCCGTCTGTCATGTTCTGACCGGAACTTTGCCTGTCATCCCCATCATCGGCTCTCAGAACGCCGTGGTCATGTTCTCGATCTACGAGGTGACGCTGCGGCTCGGGTCCACCAAGGCCCAGGCGTGATGCCTGCGTCCTTTTTTGCAGAGCCTCGTCTCGCTCGCCGTCGTGCCCACCACCACTGACTGTCCCTCGTGCTAATTGTGGACCAGGGCCGTTGATGGCGTCTGAACCTGGCCTCCTGTTGTATCAGTACTCTACACCATGGCATTGGCAGCTTTACCACGCCACTCGGCTCCGCACTCTGGAAATCGTCGTCACCTGCCCGTCGCGCGGGTCGATCCTGGGCTTCGTCGAGCTGGTCGCTCTCGGGCGATGGCGACGCACGGGTTGCACTACTCGCCGGTGGGTCGGGCAGGTCTCGCCCCTCCCCCGCCCGCGCCGGGCCGCCCTCGGACGTGGGCAAAGCTGGAGAGGAGAGTGAGGGTGGTCCTTGGCTGCAGGCTGGCGGCCCAGCAGAGTGGAGGCAGAAGCCAAGGAAACAAGGAAAAAAGTTGGGTCGAAGCCGAAGGAGAGAGAGGTAGTCTTATTAGTGAGTTGGCTTTGCCTCCTTCTTCCTTGTATCTCTCACCACTTCATCTTCCCGCCCATCGTCTTTGGCGTTGACAGACTGACCACCGCCGTCAAGATACGACAATATGGTCAAGCACTCTGCTGCGCGCTCGACGACGGCCAAGGCGCGCGGCATCTCAGTCTCGTCGGCAGATTCGGCCTCGGCGGTGGCCCCCCTCTTCCCCAGGCCAACGTTCCGTCACCCTGCCGCTCCCTCGATCGCCTCGGCCTCTTCGACCCCTCAGCAACTTCCGTCCTCGAGCCTGCGCATCAAGATAAGCACTCAGCCTCCCCTGCCCATCAGCCGCTTCCTCACCACCTTCAACGCCTCCGCACCCTACCCCTTTGTCGACCTCGCCGAAAAGATCCTCTCCTCGCTCGCAAGGGTCGCTCACACCAACGACGCCGTCTCGCTCCTCGCAAGGTGCACATCCGAGTCTCTCTCTCTCTCCATCGATGGCTTTGAAATCATCCCGGACGACGTCGTAGCCACTATACGCGACGGCGACCTCATCGACGTCAGCATACACCCGCAACACGCTCTGCAGCTCACCTCCTCTAGCTCAAAGGCTGCGGGCAAGCTGTCAAGAGCAAGTCATCAAGTCACTGAGCGCCCCAGAAAGAGGCAGAGACGACGGAGCACTCCAGATTCGAGCTCGTCAGCCTCTACCTCGAGCTCAGTCTCTTCATCCACCTCGTCTTCGTCCGACTCGTCCAGTAGCCGTAACAGCCACAGCTCGGGGTCGGATCCGGAGCCGCCGCTGGATGCAGAGGCCAGCGACGCCCTCCTCCAGGCAAATCGCATCGCCGCACTCATGCGCTCCGAGCTCGGCGGCAGAGGCGGCAGCGGCAGCGACAGCGAGGACGACGACGTCGAAGACGATGACGCTGAAGAGGGTCAGGATGAATACAACGGCGAGGCTGACGACGGCGAGGGCTACAGCGACGCTGATCGCGGCGGCCAAGAGGGCACGCAACCCTCGCAGGACGCATATGGACCGCGCACACCACGTGCTAGCGCCAAGGTGATCCCGCCTGGCGGGGACATCGACGGGGACTATGACATCGACGACTTTCCCAAGCCGCCACCCGGGCTCGGCCAGCCGATGGCGCTGCCCGGAAGCCTACCGTCAGGCAGAGCAAGGTCATCTGTCAAGTCCGCTGCTGCAGTCACCATGCCCGTGCCACCAAGCCTCGGCTCACTTGGCGGCTCCAGCTCCGTCGCCGCAGCTATGGCTGCTTTCGAGGCTCGCAAAAAGGCCTCCGGCCCAAAGAATCGCGCTCAGCCAAGGGTCGTCGCCCCGGAGATAAAAGCGGCGCCGAGGTCGTCGGACCCTATTCAGTTGCCAGACGACAAGAATGACGATGGGGCCACCAGCTCGGTCTCGAGCTCCAAATCCGGTTCCGACGACTTGGAGAGTTCAGCATCGAGCGATACGGATGGTGATGATGACTCCAGCAGCGGCGATGCAGCATCCCGATCGCCTTCCATCAGCGACTCGGCGCCCTCGGAAGTCGTGCGTCCTGCTCGCGTGAGAGCGCCGGTCTCGGCCACCTCGGGCAGTCCAGACTCGCCGCAGGTCCTGATACCTCCCGGCCAGGGTACCAATCGCACGAAGAGAAGGAATCAAAAGAAGCGCCAAAGGGAGAAGCAGATGCGACAGGCCAGGGCCGAGGCCGACTTCCTCGCCGCCAAAGACCGCGCAGAGAGACGGTCTCGAGGCGAAGTAGTCGATGACGCAGAGTATACTGAGACCAAGGAAAAAATCGACGCCAAGGGCGAGAATCTGGGATGGGCCATCGATCTCTGCCCGTCGAGGGACATCGACACAATTGTGGCCAGACCAACACTGACGCAGCACGGTGTCGAGCAGCAGGCTTCGGAGCTCCCGCCCGGCGGCGGGAGCCTGGGCCTGGACGCGTCCGACGCCCGGCGCGCTCAGGCCACAGCGCAGAAACTCGCGGCCGCGCCCAGCCGTCAATTTGCGGGCGTTACGCCTGCACCGACCCTAGAAGAGATTGCCGCTAGGATGCTTGCCAGCCGACCCGTCGGACCCGTCACGCGCAAGACCAAGAAGGACAGGGCGCACGCCAGCGGCCCTTTCAAATCCCAGCCGTCAACAGTCGATACGCAGGACGGTCAGCTCGCCATCCCTGCCGCCTTTGCTGCGGCTGCTGCGACCACCTCCGCTACCGCTGCAGAGTTCGACTCGAGCCATGCCGCAGGCACGTCTATTGCCGCCAGCCGTCCCATCGCCAGCAATTCGAGAATCGCCGCCCAGCACCATAAGACCGGGAAGAAGTGGAATCCGGTTCCGCCACCCTCACAGCGGCCGCCGTCCGAAATCCCCTCAAGCATCAAGGTGACGAGCATCGACTGCGTCGAGTGGTACGAGCGCGAGTATGAGCTGATGCAGCAGCAGCAGCAACAGCTCGTTGACGAAGCCGAGGCAGACGAACAAGACGAGGACGAGGCGACACGCGCGTACCGTGCCATGCAGCGCGAGGTCAAGGAGAAGCTTGCGGCGCGCAAGCGCGAAGAGGCGCTGCAGAAGCACGCCGAGCTAGCTCAACAGGCCCAGGCAGAGGGTGACCAGGTCACACTGGCCCATGGCGCCCCAGCACAGGCGCCCGACGAGGACAAGGAGGACGAGCGAGAAATCTCTGTCGAGATCCTCGCCGAGAAAACGCTCAAGATCCGTCCGCAGATCAACAAGGTGCAAGGAAGGGGGCAGCGGCCGGCTCCGGGTCATGGTCAGGGCCAGAGACCAAGCCAAAGCCAAGGCGCCGCGCGACATGCTGCTATCGCCGTTCGGGTGGATCCGACAGATAGCGTGACGGAGCTCGACTACGGCGATCCCGACGACTCGGCCGCTTGGATGCCGCGCAAAAAGACGCGCATCGAAGCAGCGCCTACCTCCTTCGCCGCCGCCGCCACCGCTGCACTTAGCGAGGGGACGATGGGAAAGGCGTCGTCACAGCCGGCCAATGCTGGTGGGGCAGCCGCTGACAGGTCGGCAGGCAAGTGCGACGAACCGGCTGAGACTGAGGTGGGCCAGTCGATTGGACGGATGCAGCAGCTTCTCGAAGGGCTTCAGAAGGATGAAGGCGGCGGCAAGGCCGGCAACGATGATGCCGGCGATGGTGCTCGGGGACAGCGCGACCGGGATGATCAAGTCGAACAGGGGCAGGTGCGGGGGCGGGGGCAGGATGAAGATGCCAGTCTGACTGAGCTGGAGCGGGCGAGGAAAAGGGCCTTGGCGACGCTGAAAAGCCGTAGCCTCCAGCCGTAGCCGCAGCCCAGTTTCCGCAATGAGGCGGCAGGAGCGACCAAGCACGACCCGAAAGCCAGCCAGCCTCGACAACGTTTCCGACGCGTCATCATCGGGGAAATGGCGCACTCATCCGTCGCTGCGTGTTCAGCTTTCGCCGGCATCGTCACACGACAAGCCCAGGGGGTCAAACAAGAAAGCGGGGATGTGTCTGAGATAGCGTTGCAAGGCCACGGCACTAGGATCTTTGAAAAAGCAGCCACGACGACGAGGGAGGCGGCGAATCTGAGCTCCTCTCCCGGCACTGGGCAGGGGGCAGGGCCGCCCAGCCTGGTTTGGCCTGGATTTTGGACCGACCGACACGTCTCTAGACGGTGATCTGAGCAGCGTCGAGATTGAGGGCATGAAGGAGGAGGTTGACGTTTCGGATCCTCAGATCGGGACCGAGCTCATCTCCAGCCGCGTTGGCACCACCGTTGCGCTTGCTCCACTCCTTGGCCGAAACGACGTTTTCGAGAATCTTCTCGCGGAGCTCCTGAACCAGGACCTGTTGCTGCTCCATTCCCGCCGAGACGGCCAGGGCGGCCATGAGGTTCCAGACGGGCTCGTCTTCGACGTCGGCATTGCGGTATCGTCCTCCTGAAGACATTTGCGACGTCAGTCCCGATGTGGCCCCACCGAGGCCGCCCGAGAGGTAGTAGCCCACTCCGAACGGTAAAGCTGCCTTAGCGCGCGTTGATGGGAAAAGAGTAGGCAGCTTACCGCCCGCCGTCAGGCGGGAAAACAGCAAGCCGAAGATCTGTTTCCACTGGTCCAACTCGTCAGCCGATGGCTCCTCGCCGCCCGCCGCGCCGCCGCCCTGGCGCAGCGTCTCAGCGCGCGACAGGAAAATGGTGAGGAATGCCACGCCCGGCCGCGTCTGCGCCACGCGCACCGCATCGTTGCGCTCGACGAACAGCGCCAGCATGCCGCTGACGATGCGCATCGGCGCCGTGGCGGCGAGCTGCATCATGCTCGGCACAATCGTCGTGGCAAATGTCTCGGTCTGCCTCTCGACGTCGTTCTTGGCCTCGGTCCTGGCCGCGTCGTCGGTCGGGTCGTCGAGCAGAGGCGCCAGCCGCACCACGTCGAGGGTCTCAAACGACGCTACCACCATCGTCAGCGCCGTCAAAGTCTGCTCGGGCGTCAGGTGGCGCAACGCACGCGGCAGCAGCCGCTTGCCCTTGGCACAGGACAGCAGCGAGACGAAGGGGTGCGGGTCCGAAATCTCGAGCGGCTCCAGAACCCGCAGCTCCTTCCACAGCTTGGCCGTCAGCGCAGCTTGCTCGGCCTGCCACGCCTCGTACGCCTCACGCGCCTGGTCGGCCGCCGGATCCGCTGCCGCTTTGGATGCCTCGCCGTCGTCACCACCGCCACCACCACCAGCAGCTTCGCCAGCGGGAGCGGGAGGCGCATTGCGGCGCTTCTGTTCGAGCGCGAGCACTGTGTCGTAGAGGTTCTCTAGGATCCGCAGCACCTCGTGCTTGCCGAGCGGATCCCTCCGCTGCCCGTTGGCGCCCTCACGGCCGAGGCTGGCGCCCTCGAGCGCCTGCTTGACGGCGTCGCGCGCGTGGCCGGCGCCCGGGCTATCCCGGCCCTTGGTGGTGGCGGCGGTCCCGGCCTTGGGCGACGCCTCAGAGGCGTTGATCTGGAGCATCTGCCTGGGGTTCTTGGTGCTACTCAGGCTGACGCGGCCCAGCGCGCCCTCGAGAGCGGCGCCGCTGGCGCTCTTTTCGATCCGCTCCTTGCGGTTTTGGACGATCCGCTCCACCTGCTGCTGCATCCGCAGCATCGCGTTTTGCTGCTTGTTTAGCCGCTGCTTGCCCTTGCCCTGCTTAGTTCCGGCGCCGTTGCCGTTGTTGTTGCCGGCCGAGGGGACCACAGCGGCGGGGACGCCCGGTCGCATCGGCCCGCCTCGCAGCGCAAAGTAGATGTGCGCGTAAAAGTCATCGGCGTACGGGTCGGCGGTAATGAGCTGGCTGATCTGGATTCGGGTGATGAAATCTTTGTCCGAGCCCGACATGAGGCCGTTGTAGCGCGCCATGGAAGCGATCTTGTCGAGCCGCCTCTTGCGCTTGGCCTCGGCCCGCTCGAGCTCAGCGATGTGGGCTTGGGCCTTAACCATCATGAACTTGACGGCCTCCTGCTCGGCGGCGGAGCCGGGTGCGCCCTCGCGCTGGCTGGGGTCCAACAGGCCGGGGTAGGCAACGACGACGCTCTCGAGCGATTCGAACTGCATGGGTGGCGGGAGCGAGAGGATGCTCTGCTGGACGAGCGGGGGCATAGCCTCGAGCAGGGCGCGCATGCGGGCGAAGTGGGCTGCCTGCGCCTGCTGCTGGGCTGCCTGCATGGCCGCTGCGGTCGGAGGCTGTTGTCCTGGCATCATGCGCAGGTTTGGCGGAGGTACCATGGGCGGCATGCCAGGCAGACCCACCGACGGCTGGGGCGAGTGCGAGTAGCCAGGCGGCGGTGGCGGCATGCCCGGAGGGAACGCACCCTGCTGCTGCTGCTGCATCAGTGCCGAAAGTCCGACGGGAAGATTTGGGTCTTGCACGCTGGTAGCGGGTGATGCGTTCTGGACGGGGGCAACCGCGCCACGACGCGCCAGCATCTCTGCCTCGACTTCTTCGAGCGTCATGGGCTTCCCCCGGCCCTGCGACTCGGCCTCCACGGGCTGCTGCTGCGGCGGCTGGCTAGGCTGAACCTTGCCCCTCATTGCAAGCATTTCGGCCTCAACTTCCTCGAGCGTACGGGGAGCGGCCTGCTTGGGCAACTGCTGCTGCTGCTGCTGCTGCTGGGGCTGCGAAGTCGTCGGGCGGTCGTCGCGGGCGCCGAAACGGGAGGGAGGCGTCATCCAGAACTCGTCCAGGGTGGTGGCAAAGGCGGATGCGGTGTCGCGTTTTCCGGCATGCTGCTGGTGCTGCGGCTGCTGGGCCTGCCAATTGACGTTGTTGTTATTGTTGTTCTGGTGATTGGCGCCGGGCTTGACGGGATCGAGTCCGGCAGCGGCGCCAAAGTCAAAGTCCTTGCCTGGATGGGGAGAGGGACGGCGAAGGGTCGGACCCAACAAGGTCAGGCCAGGGGGGCTCCGCGACGGCACTCGATGTTGGTCCAGGGGCTTTGGGGGTCACTGTGGTGTACTCACCGACATCGCCACCGAGGTCGCCAAAGGTGTCTTCGTTGAAGTCGTCGTTTGCCTCGTCGAGCTTGTCTCCGAGGCCGTCGTATCCCTCCTGGCCCCATGTGTAGATTTCCACATCCTCCTGTGCGCCGGCGGCGAGTGCCTTGATCTTTGCGTCGAGGGTGTCATCGTCGTCGATGCCGCCAGTGGGGTCAAAGGTGGGGTCGAAGGCCGAGCTGGCGTGGTGAGGCTGCTGGCCTGGACGGATGGCAGGCTTGTCCCTTGGCAGGGCGGTGTCGAAGCCGAAGAAGGACATGACGGCACGAGCTGGCGAGGCGAGTCGAGGCGAGGTTGCGCCTGCTGCTACGGATGTTTGCGCGGTCCTGCTTCGGTATCCCCTTTTCTTGTTTTGCCCCTATCTCTTTGCTGTAGCCCGTCGGGGTCGGGGGAGCAGAGGGTGAACGGGACGATCTGAACAGGTGCTTGAGGGGGTGGAGTGGTGTGAGATCCGGGGGGATGGTCCAGGTGACAGAGGTGGGTGGTGGCATGAGAGGAGGGGAGGCTAGGGCGAGTTTGGGATGGGGGGGCCCCCCTGCCTGGAGGCGGGCCACCACCCTAGCACCGAGACTGGCAGGCGGGCAGGCAAGCAGGCAGGCAGTCGCCATCGCCTGTGCTGCTGCTGCGCTCGCCGGAGCTCTGGCTGACTTCGTGATCGATTCGGATCCGAGCAAAATGTTTGGTCACAGCAACGGGCTGCTCGCCTGCTTGCCGGCTTGCCTGCTTGCCGGCTGCCCTCCCTCGAACCCACCTGCAGCTCGCTGCAGGCAGGGGCAGGCGCACGGGTCAAGTCGAGCAGCCAAGTGCAGCTGGCAGGCGGTCGAGCCGCACGCCAGAGGCTGGGCACCTCGAGGCGGGGCCCGACCTAAGCAAGCAGCAGGCAGGCTTGGTTGGGCTCCCTCGCTTCTCTGTCACCCGTAGTGGCCTACGTCAGTACCTCCATCACCGCCACCACTCGCCACCACGTACGCCTCTCGCTCCATACTACTACTATACTGGAGGGCTGCAACGTCGCATCGACCACCCTGCAGAGAAAGACGGAGACAGAGAGAGAAACACGGAGACAGAGAGAGAGAGAGAGAGAGAGGGTGTCACAAGGCGGCCTCGATCGATCAACGCCTCTGACCGCCTTCTGCGCACAAGCCGCCGCCCACCTCGCTTTCGAGCGCTCAACAGCTTCAGTCCCTGCATCCACTCCCGCTCTGCTGGCTCAGCTGCTGGCTGGCACCGCGATCGTCTTGATCAAGCCACAGCGCCATCGCTCGGACGCACCCCTTCGGACTCCCCCTCACCCCTCCATTCCACCCTAAGCTTCTCTCCCGCCGGCCACATCCTCGCTCGTGCTACCCGGCAGCATGGCACCAAAGTCCCTCATCAACTCGCTGCGAGATCGTAAGTGGGCTCCCAGAATGCTTCCTGCCGCTGTCACAACACATGCGCTGACTCCGTCTTTCGCGACCTCCCTCTGCCTCCTCCTCCTTGCTCCGCAGGCTACCTCAGCTCGCTACGCTCCGTCCAGCCCCCCTCGAAATGGAAGGTCCTCGTCATTGATTCGGTCACAAAGGAGCTGCTCGCCAGCGTCCTCAAGATGTACGACATTCTGCAGGAGAACGTCACCCAGGTCGATAACATCGAGCTCTCCCGCGCCCCACAGTCGTCCGTCGAGGCCGCCTACCTCCTCTGCCCGACTAGTCAGAACATCGATCGCATCATCCGTGACCTCGCACCCGAAGACGGACGCGCCCCCACCTACGCCGCCGGTCACATCTTCTTTGTCGACAGTGAGTGCAGTCGGCTGGCTCAGTCGACCCTGCTCCTCTCGCACCGACCAGACAACCTCCCCTTTTTCTCTTCTGGCATGCACCAAATCATACCGGCCTTGCTTTTCCGGTGCAGACCTCTCGGACGCTCTCCTCCAAAAGCTCACAAGATCGAGAGCGGAGCCCAAGTTGCGACAGCTGATCGAGCTCTACTCAAACTTTTGGCGTGAGTGGCCGCGCGTTTTGGCCCGAATCGCAAAGTCATGCACGCTTGCCTCGCTCACACTCCCTTGACACATATCGCCTGCCCCATTGATTGATCAGCGCTCGAGGCGCAGGTCTTCTCGCTCAAGACACCACAGAGCTTCCTCACCCTATACCAGCCCGCCGGCGGCCTCTACGGACCCGATCCCATAGAGGCGTTGCAGGCGATAGAGGACGAGCTGCAATTCTCCACCCAGACGCTGCTCAACGTCTGCGTCACACTGAACGAGTTTCCTCTGATTCGGTACTACAACCCGTCGCATCCGCCCCTAGGTGCGCTCGCCCCATCCAAGGAGGCCCAGAGCTCCCAGACGGCAGCGTCCAACATGTACCAGGGCAGCGCTAGGATGGCGCGGCTGCGCGGCAATGCCAACGACGGCGCGTTGCCCGGTGCAGGCGGATCAGGCCCTGGCGTTGGCGAGCACTTCACCCGCAAGCTGGCCATGCGCCTCCAGAGCGCCATTGATCAGTACATCCGGGACAATGAGCCCAAGGCGGACCCGGGCCGCCCGCGCGGTATCCTCTTTCTCACCGACCGCTCCATGGACACTGCAGCGCCACTGCTGCACGAATTCTCCTACCAGGCGATGTGCAACGACCTCCTGCCCATCGAAGACGGCGCCAAATTCCAGTACACCTTTGTCGGCGCCGACGGCGAGCGTCAGGAGAAAGAGGCCTTGCTGTCGGACGAGGACGCGGTCTGGACGGGGATCCGCCACCTGCACATTGCCGAGGCAATCGACAAGCTGACGCGTGACTTCCACCAGCACGCCGGAGAGGCGGGCGCCTTCACCGACCAGAACTCATCGCTCAACGACATGCGCGACATGCTCGCCTCGCTGCCGCACATGCAGGAGATGAAGGACAAGCTCTCGCTCCACCTCACCATGGCGCAGGACTGCATGAACCGCTTCGAGAAGAGCAAGCTGCCCGCACAGGCCATGGTCGAGCAGAACTGCGCCACCCGGCTGACGCCCGAAGGGCAGAAGCCCAAGACGTTGGTCGAGGAAATGGTCCCGCTGCTGGATGATCGCGCCGTCAGCAACATGGACAAGGTGCGCATCATTGCCCTCTACATCATGTACTGCGACGGCGTGCCGGACGAGGACCGCAAGCGGCTCTTCCAGCACGCCCGGCTCGGCCGGTACGAGATGGACGCCGTCGACAACCTCGTCCACCTCGGCGCTCAGGTGGTCAAGGACGCCTCGAGCAGCGGCTGGGACGCGTGGTTCAAGAAGGGTAAGCGGAAGCAGCAGCCCGGGGAGAACGAGTATGAGCTCAGTCGGTACCAGCCGCTGGTCAAGCTCATGATTGAAGATCACTTTGCGGGCAAGCTCGACCAATCGACCTATCCCTACGTCCGCGATGCGCCACCCGAGACGCCGTCGCTCGCCTCGTCCGGACGCGATGCCGCACTTGCCCGCGTCGGCTTCGGCGCGTCGAGCGCGCAGACGCAACCAAAACCGCAACCCAGCAGCCTTCGCAGTGCCAAGCCGACCTGGCACCAAAAGGGCCGTGCCGGGGCAGGCGGCGGCGCCGAGCGTTCCGACAACCGGCAAAGAGTGATGGTGTTTGTGGCAGGAGGAATGACGTACTCGGAGATCCGCAGCGCGTACCAGATCAGCTCGAAGCTCAACAAGGACTGCTACATCGGTGAGTCCAAGGACGGGCGGGCTGGCGAGCGGTCGCAAAGCTGCGGTCAGGCCCAAGGGGATCGTCGGCGCTGATAGGCGGGCTGCTCCTCTCTCCTGGTGTTGAATCGCCCTCCGGCGCCCTCAGGCTCTTCGCACACATTTACTCCCGAATCCTTCATCAACACGCTCAAGCACTTTGGCAAGGCGTCGAGCGGCGCTGGTGCCGGCCCAGACAGGCGCTCCCATGCCTCGCATCCGCAGCAGCACGGAGGGCATCACCCGCACCATCAGCAGCAGCACCCGCACCATTCGCACCACCAACAGCACTCGCCGCAGCGTTTACCGGCTGGGGCCAGCACGTTTTCAAAGCCGGTCAACGACATCAGCGGGATCCGCACCAGCTCGCTCGCCCAATCTGGGTACAACGGGCATCCACCCGATAACGGGGGAGTGAGCGGCTACGCCAACCCCCCCACCTCGGGCGCGTCGCAGTCGAGCTATGACAAGCGGTTCCAGGTCCAGAGCGCGTCTTCGTACGGTCAGCAGGACTACCATCCGGGTCACGGGCAACAGCAGCAGCAGCAGCAGCAGCAGCAGCAGCAGCAGCAGCAGCAGCAGCAGCAGCAGACGCAACATCTCCAGGCAAGAGGCGTGGTGCCGTCCCACGTATCCAACGGCGATGCGGGGAGAGTCAGTCCAGCCCCAAGTCAGCAGAGCGAGCTGAGCCTGAAGAGCCAGAAGGAAAAGAAGAGGTTAAAGGTGCGTCGCGGGCCGACCCCACCGGTGGAACAGCGAGGGAAGGCGGCACTGACTTGCGCCCATGTCCCCCCATCTTCGCCCGTGGAACGTATCGCAGAACCCCTTTTCGTTCAAAAAGGGCTAAGCGATGGGTAAACGGGCCAGTCGTCACCTCTTTATATCGACTTCGAAAGCCCCGCCTGATCCGCATGCCACCCGGCCTCGCATATCTTCGATAACGCTATTGTCCCTTCTTTATTCTCCCCCTGCCCCACCTCGCCTTCATCCTTGCCCTCCAGGCCTCTGAAAGACGAGGAGCCGACGGATAGGCGATGGACTAGGTCGATAGACTGGACAAGACTGCTTTGCTGGGCGGGTCAACGCCATCATCGGTGGCGACACAGCCCAAGTGGATGACGGCGATCTACTCGCAGATCGTAGGGTGGATTTCACGACGACGAGAAGCCGCGTATGCCGAGAATGTGGCGTACGTCGGTTGCGAAGCGAAGGCTATCGAGGACGGGCAGGAGATCGAGGAGCGCCTCGTCGTTTGGATCGTGGGTCCATCCTTCAATGGGGATGCCGTTGGCCTGGTTGTGGGCGTAGCTCGCCGGCGAGTTGTCGACCAGGCACACGGCCGACAGGTCCGGGTCCACCACCTGCAGGTTCTTGACGTAGGAGCCATTCTTGTACGTGCAGGCCTGCCCGACCAGCAGACGGTCGCGGGAATGAGGCAGAAGAGGGAGGAGAGAGCGTCAGACGTCGAACCGTCAGGGAACAAGTCGTCGACGCTGCGAACGCTCCACTCACCTCTCGGAAAAGCCGGCCGCCGATCAGCCCGCGGCCTTGGTCGAGCCAGTCAATGACCGGATCGGCGTACTCCTGCACCGACGCCGTAAAGATGACGACGTGGTACCACGATGCGACCTGCGATGGCGACGTCGCGGCAAAGGGCAGGTTCAACGTCGGAGGTCAGCACTTAGGAAGAGAGGATCAAGCGCGACGCGATGCGCGCGACACGGAAACCGCGCCAGCTTCGACGTGCCCTCTGAATGACTCACCTTTCGCAGAAAGTAGTCGACCCACGGCCTCTTGTAGACGTGATAAAGCACGCTGCGCCCGTCGAGCACCACCTCGACCATGTGTGGCCGGATGCGGCCCGGGTTCTCGTTGGCGCGCAGCCCCAGCACGGCGCCCAGGCTCTCGAGGCCGAGGATGCCGCCGCCGCCGGTCGAGACGCGTCGTCCGGCGCCGTTGTAGTACGTCGTTGGGGACCGCGAAGTCGAGTGGATCAGCGTCTCGTCGAGGTCGAGCACCAGGATCTTGGGCGTGTGGTGGATGATCGACGAAGAGGGGCCCCGCGGCACTTTGGCCATCGCATGCGTTCCGCCAGCAGCAGCAGCGGCAGCCGGCGCCGCCTCGAGGGCCGCTTTGGCCGCTGCGGGATTGAGCTGCGCCGTTCTCCGTGCCGCGCGTCGCTCGTCCACCTTGGCCTTGCGCTCGGCTTGCAGTCTCGCCTCTTCGCGCGCCATCGCTTCATCGACCGGCTGCGCCTTGCGGTCGTGGGCGAGCATGGGGTCGATGGGATGCGGATTCGGCAGCAGCCGGCTGCGTGTGGGGACCAGCGGCGGCCGTTGTGGGTGACCGCTTTCTTCTGCCCTTCCGCCGGCGGCGAGGCGTGCGAGCCGCTGCTTCTCGGCCCGCGCCGCCGCCTGCTCTTCAGTGACTGGCTCTTCGTCGTCGCTGTCCTTGCCTGATCTCGCATCCGTGTCAGCAGGGGATGCCCGATCTTCCGCGTGACCAGGTGTCGCCTCAGCAGGGAACAGTTCTGAGGGCGCTATCTCTGGACGCGGGGTCCTTGGCCGGCCGCTGTTCGACCTCGGCAGTTTGTGGACGTTGCCGTCCGCCGCTGCAAAGCGGAGGCTCGATAGAGACCGTGGCCGGCCCATCTTGTCGTCGAGCTCGGCGTCACCCTTCTTCGAAGCGATCTCGGAGGCATCCGAAGAGGCGAACGACGCTGCATCGTCGCCATCTCCCAGGCGCTTCTCGCGCAACAAGACAGCGACCGCCTCGCGTTCGGGCTGCGCCATGATGTCTCCCTTCAAGTCGGCCTCCCTGATGTACCTGGCCCGTCTTGGCCGGCCCGCCAGCAGCTGCATGCCGCGCAGAGGAGTCGACAGGATGACAATCAGTATGTCTCGCAGCGCTATCAGCGCCCTCCGGAACGCCCTGGAAGGTGAGAAGCGCCAGCGCCGAGGCGCGAAAGGCGAAGACGCCGGAATGGAGGAAGCCGAGTGCGGGTATGGCGGTCGCGCCTTGAGCCAGCCGTCGGATGTCGGCTGCGCCATCTCATTCGAATCTTGCCTGCCATGAGCCTTTCTTGACGGTCGCCTCCTCATGTTTGAGAGGCCATCGGTGGGCGCCTCATTGTCCTGACGCATCGAGGATGTACTCGGAGGAGGCGACACAGGTTGCGGTGAGGATGATGACTGACCTGACGCCAAGCCGTCCGAATCCTGAGCAGCCGCCTGCTGGCTGACATGCCTCGAGGCCTTCTGGAAAATCGACAGCATCGACGCTTTCTCTGCGTCACATGGTGGTGGTGGCGCAGAAGAAGATGACGCTGCCTGGTGCGAGACAGGGATCCCCATTTCTGGAATGTCTGGTGCTGGAGGCGGCAGCCTTGCACCGGAAGCCGTCTGATCGAGCAAGCCTTGGCCGACGAAGGGATCACCGCTTTCAGTCGAGCCGGCCGAGCTGGCGCCCGACTGGCTATCGCCCGACTCCTGGCGAAGGTGTTGGCTCGGGCCATACCGTCTGGGTGATCCCGAGACTGCGCCTACGGCGTCAAGATCGTCGGGAGCGAAATCGCCCCCGTCGAAGTCGACGATGTCCTCCCGCTCCCTTTCGCTCATCATGTCCCGCTCGTCTAGTTGTTCTGCGTCCTCGGATCGCAACGCCACCTCGGCGGGGTCAGGGGCAGCGACGCCTGTCATCGTAAGACATGCGGCATGCCCGAACCTGCTCTTCCTCCCGTTGCTGCTACGGCGGCGGGGCCGGCTTTCTTCGTCTACCGGTGCACTGGGCTGCTTGGCCCGGACGATCGGCACTTGGGCTGCCGTGCCGCTGGAAGCCGTGCGGCGGGGCGAACGGCGAACGGGAGCCGAGGAGGCCATGAGAAGGCTGTCGAGGCTCGGTACCCTGCGACTGCGCCGCAGCCCATCTGGCGGTGGCCCCTGAGCTTCATCGATGCGGCCTCGAGACCCCGACGACTTGGTCGAGCTGGTTTTCCTCGACCTCGGTGGTGGCGTGGTGCCTGAGGGATTGATGGCATCGTCCAGCCAGCCCGTCAATCCCCAGAGCGCGCTCCATCTGGCACGAGGCAGGCCATCAGCATCGGCGGCATCGTCATTGCCCTCTCCCTGGTCGCTCGTCCCGTCGCCGTCATCGTGACGGTAGTAGCGATGGGACGTGGAGACGCCGGCGGGCGTGCTGCCGGTGCGCCGTAGCTTGGCAGGGTAGGGATAGCTGCTGTTGGAGGAGGAGCGGATATCTGCCTCCGCTGCGCGCGTGCGTCGATGAGGGCTGCTTGACCTGGACGAAGGAGGCGGGCCCGAAGAGCTTGACGATCGCCGGCGCCCCTGGCTGCTGCCGGGGATGGAAGAGTACGATCTGGACCTCTTGATGTTCTTGTCCGAGGCGAAGGACCGGCTGAGGACCGAGTCGAGGTAGCTGATGGAATTCATCTCGAGGCGAGAGCGATGGGCGGCTCAGGCAGGGCGAGACGAAGGGACGCGGAGCCGACTGGCAGAAGATAGTCTAGGGGGGTTTTGGGGCGCGTGCGACGGTGGCGGCCAAGGTGCGGGCCCTGACAGACGGTTGCCGCCTTCGATTTGACGACTCTTCTATGGATGGCTGGCGATCAAGTCGACGATGGCATCCTCTTTTGATGTGGCTGTGCCGACCACCTCGCTGCGAGCCGGGACTGAGGGCGGGGGGAATAGGCCGAGCGCTCGGGCTGGAGCCGAAAGAGGGTGCCGCACAACCGCGGCGGGTACGGGTGCCGCGAGGAGCGAGATCGAGACGTTTCAGAGAGTAGGTAGAGGGAAGTAGTAGGAGAGTAGTGTGAGTGGATCCCGCGTCGGTCGATGTGCCAGGCAGTCGGGCGAGCCGCTGGCAAAATGTCGGGATCGGCCCGTGTCGCCGATGGCTGCTGGTTGGTCGACGTGGCACGGCGTCTTGAAATCCCGGCCAAGGAGAGCCGACCCTTGTCGGTTTGGGGGAAGGGAGTGGCAGCAGCAAGAGGGAGACGGCGAGGTAGAGGATCGGGTCGGGATAGAAGGTCAGAGGTCGGCAAGCAGGGGGGAGGATGAGGCAGAGGGCAGCGGAGTCGTTGTCGAGCAAGCCAAGTGCCAGGCACGGCAGGGCCAGGGTCGACATCAACTAACTTAACGTCGTTGCATCGTTGCGCCGCCTGCCGGTGGGTGTGTCGGCCCGCTTCTTGATCAGGCAGCCAGGCAGGCCCGGCCTGGCCAGGCCCGGCACGGGGCACGGGGCACGGGGTACGGGCAACGGGGCACGATTTTCGGGAGTGTCGTCGGCCACCTGGCGGCCAAGAAAACGCGGCTTTCGGCGGTGGTCACGGTTTCTTCCTTTGCCCCTCGGCCCTCCACCTGTTGGGGCTACTTGGCCTGGCCTGGCCTGCCTGTTTGCCAGAGTGGTGGGCGTGCGCGTATTCGCCTGGCTTCTTGGCGCGAGCTGCTGCCGTCGTCGTCATCCGCGGCAGCGTCAGCAGCCATCGGCGTGCACGCCACCCCCTGTCACCGTTCCTCGATGGCCGCAACGAGATTGGCGAGCAGAGTAGCGATTGCTCTTGCTCGACAAAGGCGAGTCTGCGGCTGCCGTCGACGCGACCGCGACGAGGCAACGAGCAAGCAAAGCACGGTACGGCGAGGTCAGAGACCTGACCCCCCAACGTCGAACCCCACCCGCGAGAGTACCGGGTCAGACCCCACCAAAGAAGCGCCGTGCAGGCCATGTGGCCGCGGTTCAACTCGACGCCCCGCCTGCACCGATTCTAGTTGATGCTTGCTTCGACGATGTCGTTTTTCTTCTTCCTCCCGCACGGCTTTCTCTTCGCCCGGTGGTCCGTCCATCCAGCTGCGTTTGCATGCCATCTCCACATGCGAAAGCCGCCAGCGGGCGCCCGCCTTCTTTCAACCTGCGTACCACCAACCCTTCCTCGCCTCGACTGCGGCCCACTTCTCGATATCCCTGCCCTTCTGCCGTCCAGGCGACAAGAGTAGTGGCCTTTGCGCACCATGCTTCGTCCCGCCGCCATCACGGCTCTCTTGTACCAGCTGGTCCATCCTGAGCCTTCCTCGTCGAGCGAGGGCCATCTCGCCGCTTCGGCGGGTCGACCGCACACGGCGTGCTTATCCCTGCTCGACACGTCCGAGCTCTACGCCTTCGCCAGCCGCCTGGGCGAGCCAGGCCCCTCGCAGCCCTCTTCCGTCTCAGCTGCGCCCGGCAGGCACCACTCCAGGTCCAGATCGATTCCACTCAGCTTGGACGAACGCGCCATCTGCCTCTCTGCCATCGCAGTCGCCGCCTGGCGAAATGCGACGGCCGCCCAAACCGCCGCCGTCGCAAGTAGCGACGGCGACGGCGACAGCACCAGCAGCGTCGCAGGCACCTTCGTCGTGGGGCCGGGCATGCGGGTCAATGTGTCCAAGCACAGCCTGGACGCCCTCGGGGGAGGAAGCAGCAAGGGACAGGCTGCCGATCTCGTCCCCCTCCTGCTCGAATGCGAGGTGAGTGCAGCGCTAGCGTCCGGTGAGACCGCTGATGCTGCTGCAGCTCTGACCTTTCTGACGGCCTTGGCTCCTTCCTCGTTCCCTATCGCTCGCCCTCTCGCTCAGCTCGGTCGCATCCTGGTGATGCCAATAGTGCCTGCATTGCCTCTGCCAGCGAAGTCGGACGGCTCCAGCACAGAGAGGGACGACGATGCCACCGCCCATTCGACGCACGTGCACGGGCAGGAGGCCCCACGGCCGTTCATGCTGCTGTCCCTGAATGCCTGCAGTGCAGGCCGCTCAAATCTGCTGCTGGGGCCGAGGAACGACGGTACTAGGCTATCCTCTACAGGCTCCGAGGCCACGCCCAGCGCCACGCCGAACCGCTCCCCCGCCGGCGGGAGCGTTTCGTCCGCTTTTGATGCAGCCGAGCTGCTTCCTAACGGCAGTGCAGCCGCAGCGGGGCTTACCTTGGAGGTAGAAAGCGCTCGCGACGGCGACAACGATGATGAGATCGTCTGGGGAGTGTTGTACGCCCAGGCCAAGGCTCTCGCCCGACATCTGGCGCCCAGCCTGGCCTTGTGCGGCATCGGCGCGGGTGGCACGCTGCATGACGATGACCACGGCGACGGTCGAAAGAGCTCGCAGGCGATGAGCGAGGATGAGCACGACGAGTAGGCGAAGAGCCATGCCCCCGTTGTTGGCGTCTGCAATCATCATACCCGCCCTTCCGCCCTCCCGAGCTGCTGGATGCCTGAAGATCGGTCTCGGTCGCGTGGGCCGTCAGCGAGGCTTCGCGGCCATAGTCAGCCAGCAGCCGCAGTGGGCCGCCGAATGTCGCTCCTCCCTGCGACGATGCTGAGCTCCGCAGCGAGCTTCGCGACTGGTCGTCGGCGCACGAGCCGTGGGTTTCCTGGAAAATCAGAATCCAAGAATGGGTATGTCGGGCGGTCGGCGTGGGGGAGCCAGATGGGAAGGAGCCGCCATGGTGCCCGGACCGGGGCTCCCACCGTACGCGGCGGAGGCGACGGCGACAAAGGATCGTTGCCTGGCCCTGGCCTGTCCTTGGTTGCGCTGCCTCCGACGGTAAGATCGAGCAGGCGACCAACCCTCTGGCGCGTGCTCGCTCGCCGCTCCCTGCGCGACTCTCCAGCAGGCTAGGATCGAGAGAGAGATCAGATCCTAGACCTGCTTCGACCAGCCATGCATGGCCGAGGATGGTCTTGGCCGAGTGAGGAGGGGCGGGAGCGGGATCGGCAGAGGGCCCCGGGGGGGGGGGGGGGGGGGGGGCAAATGGATCCCACTTCCAAAATGGCCGCGGATCGGCCGACGGCGACCTGGGTTGGACGACGTCGATCGAGCTTCGCAACGCCCATGCCACCTTGATGCCCTGCCTCCCGCCCTGCTTCTAGCACCCTCGTCCTTGCCCTGGTCCCATCGCCACCTCTTGTTTGTTCCGCCACCTTCGTCGACACTCGCACAACCACATCCTCTCTCTCTCTCTCTCTCTCACACCAACCGGCCTCTTTCGAGCAATGTCCACGGCCGTGGCGTCCCCAGCACCGCTCAACGACCCCTCGGCGTCGGCGGGCGCCAAGCCCGTCCTGATCGTGGTGATGGGCACCTCGGGCTCGGGCAAGTCGACGCTGGGTTCCCAGCTGGCCTCCGCGCTCGCGATCCCCTTTATCGACGGCGACGACCTGCACCCCGCCAGCAACGTCGAAAAGATGTCGAGGGGCATCCCGCTCACCGACGACGACCGCGAGCCGTGGCTCAGAAAGATCCGCCGCACCGCCATCGAACTCACCCGCCCGGCCTCGCAGCACCTTGCCCGCGGCCTCACGCGCGGTCAGCATCGCGACGAGATCCTGAAAAGGTTTCTCGAAGTCGACGAGGACGACGTCGACCACGTCCGCAAGCTCGCCGAAGTCTACGAGACCAGCGCCGTCCAAGAGGCCCAGGACGCCGAGGCGGGCAAGCTCGGGGCATCGCAGGGCGCACCGACAAAGTTCCTCGATCCGCGCCACCACCCTTCGACGCGCAGCAGCAGCGGCGGCGGCGTCCGGCGGCGCGGGTGCGTCATCGCCTGTTCGGCCCTCAAGCGCTCCTACCGCCAGCTGCTGCGCGGCAACATCGCCGACCTGGCCTCGTACGACGCCGCCGACCCGCACCGCGCAGAGCTCGGGGCGCCCCCCGACCTCGACGTCTACCACGTCTACATGGACCTCTCCGCCGACATCCTGTGGGGCCGCATGCAGGCGCGCAAGAACCACTTTGTAAGTTCCGGCCTATGGGTGGCTGCATGGGTTCGAGGGTGTACGCTGATGTCCGAGCATCATGCATCTGTGGTTGATGCTGTGCCCCTGTTTCCCTTCCACAAGATGAAGTTTGAGATGCTCAAGTCGCAGCTCGACACCCTCGAGGTGCCCGTCGAGGACGTAGAGTACGCGGCGGCGGCGGCGGCGGCACCTACACGTGCACCTGCAGGCGGCGACAAGGGAAACGGCAAGGCGGGAGCGGCAAAGGGTGAACCCGGCGTCATTGTCGTGCCCGTCGAAGCGGACACGGCGACGGAAGAGGTCACGCGGCGGGCCAAACAGAGGATCGACAACGTGGTGGGCAGGCTGGCATGAGGCAGGAAAGCGGCCGGGTCGCCGGGGCGCCGCATGAGCGGTACCGGTCTCGGACTCGCGATGTCTAGACCGAGCGGTGTCAAGACCGAGGCCCGGTGACAGCGACGGCGTCGACGACTTCGACTGGCGAGGAGCAGGAGCACAGACAATGACACGCCCTTCAGCAGTCTCCACCTCGACGACACAGCGTCATGACCAGGTGGACCATCGGATTCCTCTATGCAGCTTACAGGACCCCGCCTCTTCGATCCGACACGAATGCAGGCGCTGGGGCCCCTAAGGCTTGGACGAGTCGAGCTTGTTGTCGGCCTTGTACTGCGCCATGAGGGCCTCGACGGCCTGCTCCTTTTGGGCGCGCTTGTCGGCGAGGAGCTTGAGGATCTTGCCGTGCTTGGCCGAGGGCAGGCCCTGGGTGCGCACAATGAAGCGCGGCGGCGGCTTCTCGTATCCGGGCCGGGGCGTGGCGTTGTTGGCCCGCTCGGCCTCCTCGGCGGCGAGGCCGTCGTAAGTCTTGGCCTCGGCGTTGCGGATCTCTTGCTCGTATTCGTCGACGCTCTTCTTGCTGCGCCATCGGTTGGCGCGGGTGATCTTCATGTACACCCGCGCCCGCTCGTAGTCGAGCTCGGACTGCATCAGCTCCTTTGTCTTGAAATCCGGCGAAACCTCGGGGAAGAGGAACGGCTCAAGCAGCCCCACCTCGACCTTCTTCCAGGTGCGGCCGCGGCCCGAGACGACCTTGCCGTTCATGTTGCGCGTCACGGGAGAGCGGTACACCGATGACCTGGCCCACGTCGTCTTGAGGCCGTAGATGGAGAGGAGGTAGGAGCGGAGCGCGTGCTTGTGCATGTTGAGGGGGACTCGGAACGTCGCCTTCCATGGGTCGTAAGCCTGGCCAGCCGGCGTGTGGTTCTTGACCAGGCGCACCACGGTGTTGGGCAGGAACACGGTCTGTCCCACCCGCTCGGGCACGGCGAACCAGCGCGGGGCGTGCGCGCCCAGGATCTTGGACTCCTCGCGGTCGTCGATGTAGACCTGCGAGCGGTCTCGAAGCTCCCACGCCGCCTTCTCCTCCTTGACGCGCTGCGGGTTGGTCATGGCCAGCCAAGCGTCCCAAGCCGCCGTCTCCTCGCGCTCTCTCAGCTCCGCCAGCGCCTCGAGGCCCTCGGAGCCCGGCTTGCCCAGTCCCTTGGGCAAGTGCGCGGTCGGGTCGGGCTTGCCGCCCTCGATCGACTTTGTCGGCTGAGGATATCCGGACGAATAGCCCTGCCTCCAGCCAAGCTTGCGGATGCACACGTATCGTGCGCGGAGCTGCGCGTCTGACCTCTGCTGGCCGCTCATCTTCTCCCAGATGGGCTGAACCGCGACGTCGACCTTGGCCTCGCGCTCCAACAGGTCCCATGCGGCGACGCGTTTCGCGACCTCCTCGGTAGCGACCTGGAGCTCCTTGACCTCTGCTTCTGCGGTCGCTGCCGCCTCCCGTTCGGCGGCAGGTCGGGCCTTTGCGCTGAGGTTTTTGTTGGCCTGCACGAGCTCGTTGATGCGCTTCTTGATGGCCTTTCGGGCAGTGAGGGTGCGTTCGTTGGCTTTCCGGACCTCTTCGACGAGGGAATGCCGCTGCGCGTCGATGCGCTCATCGATCCATTTATCAGCATCCGTGACTTTGCGGCCGGAAAGGGAGGAAAGCAGCTCAGCTGAAGGCTTCCAAAGCCTCGCACGAGCCGAGCGGAATGAGCGAGCCTGCTCGTAGAGGGCCTTGAACCAGTCCGGTAGATTGACTTGGTTGGCCTGGCCCTGGGCATCGAGCTTTGCGAGGAACTCGAGTCTCTTCTGCTGTTTGTCCGAGTCCGGCTTGAGCCAGTTCCACTTGAGGAGCTGGCGCACCTTGTCTGCGGGAGTGAGGGCGCCTGGCCGCGGAGAGCGTCGGCGATGCCGTCCCTGGGTTGCACGCGAGGCGGACGCAGCAGGGGCGGCGGCGATGCGGGAAGTAGCGGGAGTAGGCGCAGGGATGATGGCGTCGGACACGGCGGCCTGAGGAGCAGCGGCAGTGGTGGCAAAGGGGCGAGCGCTTGCGACGCTCTTGTTCTGGCTGGTGGCGAGCGCGGGCGAGCGAGCAAGGATCGAGGAGCGAGGAGCGAGGCGCCTCTGCGCCGACGAGACGAGGCTGGCTGCCCTCACCGAGCTGCGCGCCCGCAGAGCGTGCGACGACGGCTGTGCGATCATATGGGTTAGGGGCTGTGATGTTGAACGCCGGATGGTAGGCGGGGTGGCGGACGTGTGATGGTGATGGCGAGGTCGGAGGGATGTCGTGGCTGGTGATGGCGGCGGCAACAACGACGAGGAGCGTGGCGGGCGAAAACGGCCGTTCTGTCCCCTGGCTGTGGTGCGCCGCTTTCTGATTTTTCTCTCCTCGGTCCTCGCGGCTGGCCTGACGCCTTCCTTCTCGTCAGACGCACGGCGGGCAAGAGCAAGCAGCCGGATCGTGCCCTGATCCGGCTCTCTCGCACGGGTTGGCCCGTTGCCCGATCCAGGCTGGCGACCCATTTAGACGCGCACCTCGCCGCTTCCTCATCGCTGGCTCACGTTGGCATTTCCCCCTCCCCAACCCACCGCCGCTCCCGCTCGCCGGAATCTTACCGAAGGGCAACTTGCACACAGTTAGCCCTGAAACGGTCTCCCGACCTGGAGCATCGACTGGCAAGCTAAGCTTGCTTCGAGCGCCCGTGGCCCCCGGCGATCTCATCGGCCAACACGACCGGCAACGCATGCGAGCGCGACGGCGGTCATTTGACGACGCCGGCGGATTAGGAGGCGACGCACGTTGCGCCCCCAAAGGGTCAGACAAGAAGGAAGGACGCTTGGGTGCAAGCCTGGCTTCCATGGAGGCCGCACGTGTCGGATATCGCCCCCCGTCTCTGCTCCAGCTCCGGCGCTCCTCGTCTCGTTTCCTCTCCGCCGCGATGCTCACTCGACCGTCGCTCAGAGCCCAGTGCTGCCGTACCCAGACTTCCTAGGTCTAAGATTCACTCGTTTGACCGTCGCGCAGAGTTTGCCGTCCTGAGGGAACCGCTTCTGTTCCTACGTACGCAGCGAGCTCGACGCTGCAGCCCAAACATTGGTCCTTCGCTGCGGGGGGCCGGGTATGATCCCGCTCACGGAGGCGGCGTCGGACCTTATAAAGCGATGCCCAACCGCCCGACTCAGGCCGTACTCGACGTTGCGCACCATTTCCCCTTCTCCATGCCCATCGAGGCACCTCGCGTGCCCTTCCTCAACACCATGTCCCACGCCGCGTCTATCTATACGTCGAGCGTGACGCCGGCCCACTTGCCTTGGAACACGTACAGTGAGTGGAACGAGCCTTGCTCCTTGTGCAACCACCTCAGGCGGCCCAGATACTGATCGAGACGCCGTCCCCCCCTTCCCGACCCTCTAGACTACTGCAACGCGCCGCGCGTCAGCGCTGCGCACTACATCAAGCCGCAAGGTCCAGGAACCGAGGGCGCCGAGCTGGTCTATCTCAACGTCGTTCAGCGACACCACAAGCGCACGCCGGACAACACGTATCCAAACGAGCGCGCTTACAACCCGACAGCATGGGAGTGCGACGACTTCAAACAGGTCAGCTACGGCATCGGCACCGGCAACGCCTCTAGGCTGAGGACCCATTCCGTTTACCACCAGGTCGAGACGCCGTCCTGGCACCCGCTGGCTTCGCTCATCTGGGAAGGCAGCTGCGACAAGGGGCAGCTCACGTCTGCCGGCCTACAGGACTCGATCCAGCACGGCAAGGACTTTGCCAGCGTCTACGGTCCCAACGGTGTCAACCCGCTGTTGAAGCACGGCGTCAACGAAAGGGACCTATACATTCGCACGTCGAATGCCGATCGCACGTATCAAGTCAGCGCTGGCCTGCTCGCCGGAATGGGCTACCGCAACGAGTTCCCCGTCCACACCCAGCCGCAGAGCATCGACGACATCGTGCCCAATTATAGCTGTGCGCATGCCGACGACCTGCGAGACTCTTACCAGCAGCTGCCGGCCTGGACCGATCACATCAAGAGCAAGGCTGGCCTCTTTGCCAGCCTCAACGCGGTGGTCGGCACGGCCAACCAGAGCAGCTGGAACACATGGATCGACCACCACTTTGATGCCATGGCCTCAAGGCAGTGCCACGGACATTCTCTGCCCGAGAACCCCGAGACAAAGGAGGCCATTGGCCAGGATCTCGCCAACCAGGCCTACGCCGAGGGCGATTGGGAGTACGATTACATCTGGAACACGGCTGAGGGCGCCGATGACTACGTCAGATACGGATTCGGCGTCTTTGTCCAGGAGCTTGCCGAGAATCTCAAGGCGTTCCGTGACGGCAAGGAGCGGCACAAGGTCAAGTACTACGTGGGCCACGACGGCACCATGGTGAGGCTGTTCAAGAGCCTCGCCCAGAGCGGCCAGATCCGATGGCCTGCCATGGGCTCCGAGGGTGAGCACGAGCGCGGACTGCCTCAGGTGGACGAGCCGCTGGAGCATGGCAGCTGACCAGTCGGGCTACCTTCCCCGACCCAGTCGTCATCGAGGTGTGGCGCAAGCCAAACGGAAAGGGACAGAACGACAAGCAGCACTACGTCCGTATCCTGCAGTACGGTTCCACGATGGCCACCAATGCCGACCTCCTTGCGTCCTCGCCCGGTCACGGGGGCGACGGCGGCCACCTCATTGCTTGGGTGAGTGCGCCACGTCCATCCTGCCTCCGAGTCATGCTTGAACAGTCCGGAGGCGCCACGGCTAACAACTCCTTCATCACCGCCTTCCTTGTTACCCTCAGACACCGCTGGACGATGTGATCAAGTACCTCGAGTCCAGGGTACCCGCCGATCTGTACGAGAAGTGCGTTCAGGGCTGATGACAGGAGCTAGAAGACAAAGGGGTACATGCGCCAGGTGCGCTTGCTGTACTGTCTGTATTCGTCGCCAAAGTGCTCGGTCAGCATCTCTTCTTCTTGGCGGATGCGAACCTACAGAGGCGAGGGGGATCGAGCCCGCGAGGCGTTTGCGTGGACGAGAAGAGGCGGTCATGTATGTAAGTCATCAGGACGGGGCGGCAGCCTGCGAAAGGACCACGGAAGGGATCTGTGAGGCCTGTCAGCCATGTCATACTCACGCCGAAGAGGACAGCCGGTCCAAGACATGCGCCAGCGGTCAGGACGAGGCGCTGCTGCAGCTCGAGCAGTCCCGCAGCGGGGCTCGCTGCGAGATGGACGAGGGCCTGGCTCAGAAGCAGGATGCTGAGCGCCGTGTAGGATGGATGACGGACGTAGCGGTAGGGACCTGTCTGGATGACCTTGTGCTCCTTGCGGATGCCGATGGCAAAGGTGAAGAAGCGACCGAGCTCACGGTAGCACCTCAGACGGAGCCAGCCGCCAAAGCACGAGGTGAGGCAGCAGACGGCGTTGAGCAGTTGTGTTCGCCCGCTCCACGTTACTCCTGGTTTGAGAAGCACTACGGTGTACGCCTGAAAGATGGACGCCGATACCAAGAGTGCCCGAGCGGCGTACGGTGCCACCGACGCGGTCGGGGCGAGCCAGTCGCGCTTCCACCGCTCCGACTTGCTGGCAGCGTGCGGTGGAAGCAGACCCTGTGTCGAGTAGATGGTGCTGACCACCAGGAGCACCGCATGCGCCCAGTCCGACGGCCTGCAGCTCATCGTAGGCGCCCAGAGCGTCGAGCGGCACTGTTCGAGCAGGTTCATCCTAGTGTTGTCGTCCTCGGCAGGAGCCGGCTGCGTGCGATGGCGAGGGGACGGCGAGGGGAGTTGTTGATGCTGCTGTCGAGCAGATACAGCTGGAGCGCTCGGCGCTTGCTTGGTTGCCGTCGGGGTCTCGAGCACTGCTGCGACTCGCGCCTCTTTGCTTGAGCTCGATGCGTGGAAGCGCCTCGTCCGTCGCAGGAGCGATCAAAGTCAGTCAGGGGTACGGCCGTACTAGACTACTACTAGCACACTGTAGCCGCTTCGTAGGCCAAAGCAAGGCTCTGAAGCGTGGCTGAACCAACGATGAAGCAGACGGTGGTGTGTTGGTGGTGGGTCGCAGAGAGGACAGACTGGGCCTGGCTCGTGAGGTCGCCCTGTGGTTCAGGCCGCCTTTCGGAGGAAGACCCCACCTGTCCGCTGAAAGGCGAGCCTCGCCTGCCTGCCTGCTGGCACCGCCGACGGCCTGGCCAGGCCCAGCCGAACCACGCTCTCGCCACTGCCGTGCGTCAAGCAAATGTGGGCGATACCCGGCGCCCTCGAGAAGCCCCCATTCGGAGCCCTCTGCTGCGTTGGGCCCCTCGCTGATGATGATCTTTGGCCCTGCCTCTACCGTCATCTCTCATTCTTCGACAGAAGCAACCCGTCACAAAGGCGCACAGACACTGTGCCTTGCTCGCAACACTCTTGACCGCTTTGTCGCGCCACCGGTGGCTGTCCCTGCGCTGTGAGCCATCGTGTGTATGTACATGTATACATGCCCCCTGTCAGCGGCGGGGTGCCGTGACGAGGCAGCAAGCAAGCAGGCCCGACGCGCTGCCTGGCCCTGCCCCGTCTGCCGTTACGCTGTGCCGCGTCGGCGGGATCACAACCGGCGAATCGTCCGCTGCCCGCCGCTGTCTCGGTCGTTTCCACGCAGCCTGTCCGTCGTGGCCGCCCTCGCGAAGCAGCTCGCCTGCAGTCAGGCTGTCGCACGCCCTCTACCGTTTACGCCCACCATCCTGGTCCTCTCATCGCGCGTCTTCGTTTCTCTCTCGTCATGGCGACCGCAACACCTGGTGCGGGCCAGCAAGATGGCGGTTTGACAAGCAGCCCGTCGGACCGACCGAGAGAAGCAGGAAGCCAGCTGGCCCAGGCAGCTGCCCAGCCCAGAAGCAAGCAAGCAGGCTGGCCCGCTGCACTCGGAGCGGGCTCAACGCCAGGTCCCACGCGCTACCGGCTACTCCGCCAACGTACGAAACTCTTTTCATCTACATACAGTATTCGCAGGCGCAGGCGGGGGAGCATCCCCGCTCTAACTAGATTTACATAGGTAGCGGATCTCTTCCCTTGGTGACAAGAGAGGGCTGAGAGACGAGCCCCGCACCGACGGGGGCTTCTCTCCACTTTGGCCCTTGATCAGCAGCAGTCGGGGTCGGGTCTGGGGGGTCAGGCAGCCCCGCTTCCGTGGGACCTGCTAGGCTGTCGTCGGACCGCCACACTACGCTGAAATGCAGCGCGACCTAGGTTGCTGAGGAGGAGCGGCGAAGCCGATGCCGTGCAAGGCGAGGCACGGGCCGGCGGCCGAATCCAGCATCGTGATCCGTTGGCTGCCTGGCAGGCCTGGGCCGTCCGCCTTCGAGATGGCCAAAGTCCGCCGCCCCGGCGTGGCCGACGGCCGGTGCAAGGCGAGCAGGCCTGACCGGGTCTGGCGCCGACGCTCTTTTTCGTGCAGGCCGAGAGCGGAGGAGGCCTAGTTAGGTGCTGCCTGCGCTGCCTGCCTGCCAACCAACCCCGCTTGGTTCCCCTCCTGGCGTTGCGGCAGGCTGGGTGCGTCGGCCTGGCCCGTCTGCTCTGGGCCTCCCACCAGTGAGCCAGCCATCAGCAAGGGCGACCCTGGCCGCTTGCCCCTTCTCTATCTGTGCTCGACCCACGCTCTCTGCCTTTCCGTCTCGACCATTCTCTTTCATCCTCTCCTAGACCGGTCATCCTCCAGCTCAGAGTCTTCCGTCCACATCCTTCGGTCGCCTCCAGCTTCATTTCTCACCTTTGGCGTCCGAGACAGTAGCACGAGGGGACCTCTGCCTCAAACCTCGGCCGGATCATTGCGGTCCGGACCCATCCCTTGGTCAGTCTACCTGCCAGCCTCTTGAGGTGCAAACGCCCGCCAGTACACAAACGAAGTTACACGCGACACTGCGTACATACCCCTTGGTGCTTGCCGCTACCCTGCCGTCATCGACCGCTTCATACTCGACACCACACCATACCCTACGGCTGCTCTGGTCCCCACTGCAACTCGTGAAGCGTGGCTCAACGCTACATCGCCCCGCCATTGCTCGCCCATTGTGCCATCGGCAGCTTACCCGTCCGACACCCAGCCCACGCTCAACACTCCCTCTCCCAAACGCCTTTGCGCCTGATCGTCGACGTCGAGGTCCTTGTTTCGGAGACCCGTCCCGACCCCGACCCACCTCTCCCTCGACCGTTTGTACATCGACTACCGCCGCTCCCCCCACTACGGAAACCACCGTCGAGCTGCCTGCCGGAACATTCCCCGTCTACCTACCCGCAACGGCTCGGAATCGCAGCTTCTCGCATCGACACGACGCTCGTTTGCACCACCGTACCCCCGCCGCAAAGCACAGCTGCATCGTCCCGTCATCTCCTACGCAGCCCGGCAGGCGCCCCCTATCCCCTCGTCGCGGCCTTTTCATCGAGTCTGAGCCCCGCTTGCATTCTCTGTCTCTGCCATCTGCCGGGCAGACGCACCGACTCGGGCATCGAGCAACTTTCGACTCTCGAAGCATCTGGCCGCTAGGAAGCCTATGTCGGCAGTGTCCACGGTGCCACATCTCCCTCCGCTGCCTTTCGAACCTCTCGCCATCTGATCGCCATCCCACGTACATCAGAGCGCCTCGGCACTCCGGATTCAGACGCTACTAGCGAGCGCCAGGATGGGTGCCGTATGCTGTAAACCAGAGGTGAGCAAAACACTCTGATGGGCCCACTTTTGCCAGACGCGTGGCTCACCGGCAAACCCGTCGAAATCTCCGCATGGATGCGCCCACCAGGTCATCGACTTCGATGGTCCCGTCGATCTGTACCACTTCTACCTCTTGCGAGCCGTCGGCAAAGGCGCGTTTGGCAAGGTCAGAGTGGTTCAGCACAAGCAGACCAAGGTGAGCCGCCCGCAGCCTGGACGCGTAGCCCGTCGCAGACGCTGACGTCCATACTTTTGCGCAATGATCTCGATCTTCAGGACCTGTACGCGCTCAAGTACATCAACAAGGCAAAGTGTATGAAGATGAAGGCCGTGTCCAACATCATCCAGGAACGGCGGCTTCTCGAGGAGATCGAAAGCCCCTTCGTCTGCAACTTGCGGGTGAGTTTCGTCGACGGATCGCTTGAGCAGCCGCTCCTCCGCTGCGCCTCTGCGTCGTCGTTCCGGTCTCGATCACTGACTGCCCGAGTTCGCCTCGTGATTTGCTCTCCTTGCCGCCTTCAGTATGCGTTTCAAGACGACGAGAACATGTTCATGGTTCTCGACCTTATGCTGGGCGGAGACCTGAGGTTTCACCTGGACCGGACGGGCAACATGAGCGAAGAGGTGGTCCGCTTCTACGTGGCCGAGCTGGCCGTCGGGCTCGATTACCTTCATCGCCTCCAGATCGTCCATCGCGATCTCAAGCCGGACAACGTGCTGCTCGACGAAAAGGGCCACGCCCACCTCACCGACTTCAACATCGCCGTCCACTTTTCGCCGCGGCGGCCTTTGACCAGCATTGCCGGCTCCATGGCCTACATGGCGCCCGAGGTGCTCGCCAAGCGCGGCTACCTCTCGTCGGTCGACTGGTGGTCTTTGGGTGTCGTGGCCTACGAGCTCCTCTTTGGCAGGCGTCCCTTCCGCGGCAAGACCAACTCGGCCCTCACACATTCGATCCTCAACGACAAGTGCAACTTTCCCGAGAATGTCGAGAGCATCGTCAGCCGCGAGACGATCAGCTGCATTCGCGGCCTGCTGGAACGCGATCCAAAGAAGCGGCTCGGGTGCAAAAGCGGCATCGACGAATTCAAGGCGCATCCCTGGTTCGCCTCCATCGACTGGCCTGCGCTCGAGGCAAAGACCCTCACGCCGCCGTTTGAGCCAGATGTGAGTCCGGACCGACCTGGCATGGCCTCGACCTCGTTTTGCATTGCATCCGTTGGCCCGAGCTGGGAACGCTGACCTTTCGCTGCGACCTGCCCCCTTGTCCGGCCGCGATAGAGCAAGAAGGCCAACTTTGACGCGACTCACGAGCTCGAGGAGCTGCTGCTGGAAGACAACCCGCTCAAGGCCAAGAAGCGCAACGAGAATGCAGACCTGAGCTCGATGCCACCAGAGATGAGGCAGATGGAGGAATAGTGAGTCTGCAGGGGCGATGCGCGCAGGAACGGTCGCCGACGCCTTTGGACCTTCACACCTGCTCACCCTTCGCGCCCCCGGGCTGCCTGCCTCTCACCCTCGACGCTGTGCACCGCCAGCTTCCTCCCCTTCGATCACCTCAAGCAGCGGCGGAAGTCGTACTTCAAGCGACCCACGCAGACGGACCCGCACACGGTCTCGCAGATGTCGAGCCACACCCTGCAGGATCAGCCGTTGGCCGAGACGCAGCCACGCCTGAGTCGGCCTTCGTCTCGGGCACCCAGCCCCGGTACCTACTCTGCGTACCAGGAGAAGGATGGCCAGGCTGCGGGGCCCGCGTCGGCATCGGCGGCCGGCGGCTCGGCGCTCGGCGCAGGACTTCACGCCTACCCGCCCAGCGGCCACGTCGAGGAGCGCGAGGTCATGGCCGATACGCCACACCTCGATCGGAGAAGCCACTGGCAGAACGGCAACCCGGGCACGGGCGCGCCAGGACACGGCGACGCCTACCGCACTGCAGGTGGCGGAGCCAACGGCAACGGCATGGCATCCTACGACGAGAAAGTCGGCTTGGCCTCGTGACGCCGCGGACCGCCGCTCGTTCCTCTGAAGCACCTACTCGGCCGCGCACCGTGCTTGCGGACGCTCTTGGATATCCACGCAACTGCAGCTCTTCAAAAGCTGGCGATCCAGTCCCGGCATCGTCGCAAATACGGATGCCAGAGCGCCAGGCGCCTGTCACCGCACGAGACACCCGTCAAGTAG
Source organism: Pseudozyma flocculosa PF-1 (assembly GCF_000417875.1). Lineage (NCBI taxonomy): Eukaryota > Fungi > Basidiomycota > Ustilaginomycetes > Ustilaginales > Ustilaginaceae > Pseudozyma > Pseudozyma flocculosa. Next base: position 580,860 of record NW_006920870.1, read on the forward strand.
GCACTTGGTGGTCGAGCTCTCGCTCGCCTTTCGTCCAGCGGGTTCCAGCGACCGGCGCTCCATCGAATGCCTCGACACGCCTGGCCGTCGCCGCTTGGACCCGCTCCCTCGTTCTGTTATTCCATGCATCGGGCCTTGACTACTTGCACCGTCGTTCCGGTCCTTCCCGCTTTCCATACACTTCTCGGCCATCCGTCCTGCATCTTCCGACACCCCTCACGCTCGCTCCTCGCCTCGATCCATCCCGCCTCCTTGGCCGGCCGCTTTCTGCCGCCGCCTTCCGTTCCTTGTTCCTCTCCAAGGCATGTTTTCCCGCAACTTGATACCAATCGTCTCCACTCCGTTTTGGGCGCTTTGATGCGCTGCGATGTGTGATGCCGAGCCGCGAGGAGATAGAGAGGGCGACGTCTTGCAGACGGGGCGGTGCGAAGGTCGGCTTCAAGGCACTCTGTCGGATCGCGCGGCCGGCCGGCCCTAGGGATTACGCCGGGCTCCATCGTGATTTCGCCGCGGCTCGTCGCTGTGCTTCTCCGGTCTCCGGCCATGGTAGGACGACGAGGCCCCACCGTTGCCGCCGTTTCTGCTGCGGTGGGACCAGTTCCGCTCTTCGACCCAGTCTCGTCCTCGCTTGCCCTGCTGTCGACGGTCGTCTTGGTGCGAGGCCTTTGGTTCGTTGCGCGGATCAAGCACCTCGTAGTCGTCGACTGTGAATTTGTCCTGCCGTCCCGAGAGCGGGATGCCACCAGCATCCAGGCTGATCCAGAGGGGGAAAGGGTGAGATGTGAGAATGACGGTGAGTCGACATGGTCAGCCCCTAGACACGGAGAGGTACGAAGAGGCGGTCTTGTTGCGTCCGGACAAGGGAGCGAGGGGAATAAGGGGGTCGAGGGGAAGGAACGAGACGTACCGGTGGTTGCGCCATCCCGCATCGCCATCGTCGTCGTCGCTGGCTCCGTACTCCCTCCCCTCTTTCTCGTCCTCGTCCTCGATCTCCGCCTCGTCCTCCCGCACCTTGACATCTCTCGGCTGATCGTCGTCTCTCTGCTTCTTTTCGCTTCGCCCCTCCCCGTCCCGCATCCGACTCTGGAACTTGGCCAGCATGCGCAGAGTCTCGTCGTCGTCGCCAGCGGCCCCGGCTCCAGCCCTAGCTCCGAGTTTGGACCTCGAGCTCGACTCAGCCTTGGTTGCCTGCAGATACTTTGCGCGGGCCTCCTCGAGCAGCTGCCGACCGCGCCGAACTTTTTTCTCGGCCTCGCGCGACTCGCCGCCGCCGCCCGCTTTCGAGGCCTGCTTTGTCAGGCCGCGGATGCTGGCCTCCAGCGTTCGGATCTGGTCTGCCGCCGTCTCCTTTGCGCGGGTGTTGGCACGTAGCGATGCCAGGTCTTCGGCGGCCGCTTCGGCGTCCTTGTGCTTGCTGCGCTTCTTGGGCCGGCTTGGATCGTCGCCGCCCACCTGGTCGTCGGCATGAGTTGTGGATGTACCTTGAGCGGGTGCCGGTGAAGAGATGGCGGATGTGACGCCGGGCGAGGCTCCGCTCTCGGACAGGGGTACCGCGGGCTGCTTGGACAGCTTCTTGTCGCTCAGCAGGTCGTGGCTGCTCTTGGGGCCCTTGAGCTGCTCTCCCGTCGTCTCCTCGGCCTCGCCAAAGCTGAGCAGGGCAGTGTTCCTGCGGCCGTTCCGGGGGTTTTCGTTGAGAGGAGCAGGGTCAGTCAAGAGAGTACCTATGACGATCCCTCGGCTTCGCCGGAACGACGCTCACTTTTTGACGCTCTTCTTTTCCCTCTCCTTTGCCTTTCTCTCTGCGGCCTCCCTTTTGGCCTTCATCTGCTGCCGCTTTTCGTCCCTCGTGATTCTCGGCACGATGTCGTCGAAGGGGTTCTGGAGCACATCGACGCGCAGCAGCTTGGGCGGATAGACAGGTCGGTCCGGTTCGTCCTTTCTGAGCTCGACCTCGGCAATGGCGAGGGCGTTGTAGATGGTCTGCCCGGCGACACGGCCAAAGACGGTGAACTTGCCCTGCAGCTCTGGCGTGGCGTCGAGCGTGATCTGGTATGGGTGCATTTTCGGTGCAGGGAGGATGCCAATCAGCGGCGCGGCTCGTGCATCTTGCCGCCCCCGAGGCCCGGACACCCACGAAGAACTGGCTCTCGTTTGTCGCAAACTCGCCCGTGTTGGCCATGGCGACCATGCCGCGCTTGGTGAACTTGAGACGCTGGTGGGGCTCGTTCTCGAATGGCTCGCCGTAGAAAGACTCGCCTGGCGGTCAAATTAGGGGGTACAGAGGGGGAATTGAGGGCACCGCGAGGGTGAGCGGGCCAACGCGCAGGAAGCCTAGCATAAAGGGGCGCCGAGTCTGCTGGCGCTGCTCACCTCCCATTCCCGTTCCCGACGGGTCTCCGGTCTGGATGCAGAATCCGGGCACGACGCGGTGGAAGATGCAGTTGTCATAGTAGCCCTCTAGGGCGAGTGCGATGATGTTGCGGCATGCCTTTGGGGCTTCCTTTGCCCATAGCTCGATTTCGATGTCGCCCTTTGAGGTGACGAGGAGGATCCTGCCGTCGGTGGGGGGCTCTGTGACGTAGATTGTGGCCATCCCGGTTGACTGGGCCGTGGTGTGAGCGGTAGGAGGTGGCCTTTGGAGATGTTGGTTCGAGTGGCTGCGGGCAGGCGGTGAGGAGGGAGCAAGGAGGATAGGGAGCCGATCCGTTGTTGGATGAGGAGAAAGGCAAACCAAGGAGAGTGTTGCAAATCATGTGGAGCTGGCCTGCCTCGAGGCGGGCGGGCGGGCGAGCGGTGGTGAGGGGGCCAAGAGGCAAATTTCGGAAGTCGGGTGTGGAAATCCAAACTTAATGTTGGGGTCCAAGGCTCAGGGTTCAGCCATGCACGTCGGGCCTGGAAAGCGGCGCCACCCCGACCCCGACCCACGGGAGAGACACGGAAGACCTTGGCTTTTTGGCCCCGGCGGGCTGCCTCCCTTTGCCGCTTGCGGACCCACGACCCAGCTTCGACCACCACCGCCGCCGGACCCAACAGTCATCCTACGGCTTCAATCCTGCCTAGCCCTGATCGCGTCGCACTCCTGTCTCCGCACTCCATCCTGCTACAGCCACGATCACCGCCACCACCAGCCACCGTGTGCACATCGAGCCCCCCCCCCCCCCCGCNCNCNCNCACCCNCNCNCNCNCNCGCGCGACGACGACGACGACGACGCGACGACGCGCGACCGCACGACGACGACGACCCGACCGGACCCGGTACC
>NW_006920870.1:584395-586873 GCF_000417875.1 Pseudozyma flocculosa PF-1
CCTGTCTCCGCACTCCATCCTCGCTACAGCCACGATCACCGCCACCACCAGCCACCGTGTGCACATCGAGCCCCCCCCNCCCCCCCCCCGCACCTCCCCTCCTCGACGTCATGACCATCCAGTCCGCCCAGACGACGGCCAAGGCGACGACGGCCAAGGCGACGACGGCCACACTCGCAGCAGCCACCACGGCGTCGCTCGACGACCTCACACCGGCCAACCTCGAGTGCATACGGCGCCTCCAAGCGGCGCAACCGCCCCCCTCGTTTGACCACGTCCCGCACCGCAGCCAGGCGGCCGTCGCCGTCATCCTCTTCCAGGGCACCGACGCGCAGCTCCACGCCATCATGACGACGCGCGCACAGCACCTCCGTTCCCACCCGGGACAGGCATCGCTGCCCGGCGGCAAGATGGACTCGACCGACAGCGACGTCGCCTGGACGGCGTTGCGCGAGAGCTGCGAAGAGGTCGGCCTCGACCCGAAATCCGTTTCCTACATCCACACCTTTGCACCTTTCCTCAGCAAGACGGCGCTCCTCGTCCATCCCGTCGTCTTCTACCTTCGCGGCGGAGAGGCGGCACTCAAACACCTTGTCGCCTCTCCCAGCGAGGTCGACCTGATCTGGTCCACGCCCCTCGAACAGTTCCTCTCGTCGACGGCGCCAAAGCACCTCGAGGCCCACCTCGCCCACCCAAGCTCCGTAGACAAGCATCGACCCCCGCAGACGGCCTTCCGCACCTACACCGACGTGCCCTGGATCTCGGGCTCCTACCGCATGCACCGCTTCCGATCCCAGCACCAGCTTATAAAGGGCCTCACCGCCGACGTCCTCATCCACACCGCCACCTGCGCCTACGGCCGCCGCCCCGCCTACCCCGTCTGCGCACCCGACCAGCTCTCCTGGTCCGACATGGTCGACAGAGTCCTCCAGCGCCAGCACAAGGGACAGCGCGGCGAAAGGCGGTGGGGCGACGGCGAATCGGGCGACGCCTATGGCTCCAGCGAGGCTTACGCCACCAACATTGGCGTCGACGATGAGTGACAGGGCAGCCGTCGAGTGCTAGGGGCGCCGCCCCGAGGATGCAGGCCATGTTCCAATAGAATCACGGATCAGTTTGAAAGCCCGGGATCAAGGGAGCGTACCATGGAGGAAGGAGGCAGGAAATGTTACAAGGTCATGGACAACGAGCGGCGAATGAGCGAGAGAAGCCGAGAATAGGAAACGGACCGGGCGCGCCCATCGACAGGGCCAAGCCACGAAGACGAGCGGCAGAGTCGTAGGAGCCAGAGAAGGCAGATGCATTGCCCGTCTCAGGCCTCGATCGTGTAGCCCTCAAACTGGTAGTCGATGCCGGCGGCCTTGAGGTTCTGGCGGCGCGCCTCCTGGCGATCGAGTAGCTTCTGGTTCCTCTTGGCCTGCTGCTCGGGCGTCTTTGGCTGGCTCCTGCGCACCCGCTCCAGGCGGTCGACGGGCACCGGGCGGTACTTGCGGTCGGCGCCGATCCAGAGCTTGGGGTGGATCTTGTCCCTTGGCACCTCGCGCACCTGGAGCAGGTGGCCGTCGATGAGGTAGTTGTTCATCGTCTCCTGCACAATCGCCGCCACGTCGCGGTCGGCAAACTCGACAAACGCATAGTGCTTGGGCTTGCCCGTCTTGCGGTTGCGGCTGACGCGCAGCCTCCGCACGTCGCCAAACTGCGACAGGTAGCTGCGCAGCTGGTCCTCGAGAAAGCCGTGCGGCAGGCGGCCAAAGTAGAGGGTGGCGGGCACCTCGGCCGTCCGGTTGGCCACCTTGCGCTTGGCCACCCGGTCCAGCCGCTGCTTGACGCTGTGGTCGTCCTTGGCGTTGGGCAGCTTGACGGTGAGGATCGAGGCATTCTTGCCCGCCTCGACGTCATCCTCGTCGTCCTCCTCGTCGGACGAATCGGCATCGTCATCGCTGCCCGACACGTCCGACAGGCCCCGGATGATCTCGGACTCGTCCAGCGCCTCGTCCGCCTCCTCTGAGTCCTCCTCGTCGTTCTCTTCTTGCGCTGTTGCCGCCTCCGCGGCTTCGTCCTCCTCCGAAGCTGGAGCAGCTGCAGCGGCCGCTTTTGCCTTGCCACTCTGCTGCTGCTTCTTGGACGTCGTCGTGGCCGCCTTCTTGGCCGCGGCCGGGGAAGCAGCCGCCTGGACCTCCTCTGCGGACCCATCGTCCTTGTCCTCGTCTGCGGCCTCCCTCGCCCGCTTCTTTCCGTTGGTGGCCGCCTTCTTCTTGGGCGTCGGCTCGTTGACCTCCTTGTGCGTCACCTCGGCCTGCTCCTTGGCGGCCGCCTTGCTGGGCAGCCTCTTCTTGGGCTCCCCCGCAGCGTCCAGCGCCTTGTCGGTCTTGGCGCGCGTCTGCTTCTTGGCCGCAGTGGTGGGAGTGTCGTGGGCGTCGGCATCGGCGTCGCCGGCCGCAGCGACGCGGACCGACTTCTTCTTGGCGGGCGCTGGCG
>NW_006920870.1:587081-619881 GCF_000417875.1 Pseudozyma flocculosa PF-1
CGGCTGCGGCGGCCTTGTCGGCCTTTGTGGTGGCGGTGGGCTTGGCCTTTGCGGCGCGGGTGGCCGTGGTGGTGGACGAGGCCGTCTTCTTGGTCGCCGCGGCCGTCGTGGTGGCAGCGGCCGAGGCCTTGCCGGCTGCAGCCTTTCTTGCTGGCGCCATCGTGGGTGTCGGAGCGAAGCTCTGTATGTGTAGCTTGATGGCGGGTGGTGCTTTGTCGGGAGCGGTCCAGGGCAATGCGATCAGGCTGGGCTCCAGACGAGGTGTGGAGAGGATGGTGAGGGAGAGGGGGCAGGGTCGGGGTCGGGGTCAGGCAGGGTCAAGGAGCAGCCAAGGGGGCTGGGAGCTGGCGAAAAAAAGTAGTGCTCTGGCGAGAAATTCCAAAGGGGCCAGCCACCCAGCCTGCCTGCTGGGCCTCTTGGCCCACTCCCAAAAAATTCAACGTATGCTCAACCCGGGGGCGCGAGTCTGCAGCAACCTCGGGACTCGGTCGCATGGCCGAAATCCGATCACGCCCACTCGGCCGCAAGACGGAGGGGCGCAGCAGGCCGGGCCACCGGGTTTTTCTGGCGGCTTCCACTGCGCGAGAGTGCGAGAGTGCGAGAGTGGAGCAGCAGGCGGAGGAAGCGAGGGACAGCGAGGGGCAGCGAAGGGTGGCCTGAGCCACGCAGCCAAGGCGGAAGAACGCAAAGGCCACGCCACGGCCACAAAAGCCACCGCCAGGCCAGGCCAACCAGGAGGCGTTGGTCAACGTTCCACCTCTCTTTACCCGCCACCACGACCACCGACAGCAACGACGACGACGACGACGCTTCACCGTCCGACGTCCATAGACTCCACACAAACGCAACCGGGACCACACACTGCTAGCAACGCCAGCAGACCAAGACCTCCAGCGGACTACCCAGACCTACCCTTCCCACTCACATCAACCACCCACGATGGCAGCATCCGGTACCGTCGCGCCCGAGATCCTCTGGGCCCAGCGCTCCTCGGACGATGAGCCCGAGAAGGTGAGAGAGACACTCCACGCCGCACAGCTGCTGCTGCTGCTGCGTCGTTGTCCTGCTATGGCCGTGCCCGTCCACAAATTACTGACCACGCACCTGCCCTGCTCTCCTCGTCGCCCCCGCAGAACGTCATCATGCTCACGATCAACGTGCCCAACCTCCCCGCCCCGCCGGCGACCAAGTTCGACCTCACCTCGACCGGCTTTGAGTTCCACGCCAAGGTCGGCGATGCGTCCAAGGGCATCGAGGCAAAGGAGTACGCCTTTAAGCTCGACTTCTTTGGCGAGATTGACGTAGAGGTGGGTAGCACCGTGGTGCAGTCTGGTCCGACCCCAGCCCCACGTCGAAGGCTCTTTCTCTGTTCCTGTGGTTCGGAGGCTGACATGCACGACATCGTTTCCGGTCCTCCCGGCCTGCCAACCACCTCCCCCCCCCCACCCCCCCCCCAGAATTCCAAGCAGAGCCTGACGTCCAAGTCGCTCTACGCGGTGCTGCGCAAGAAGGAGGCCAAGCTCGAGTACTGGCCGCGCCTGACAAAGGACAAGGTGCGGCTGCACAATGTCAAGACCGACTTTGACAAGTGGGTCGACGAGGACGAGCAGGACGGCGACGCAGAGGACCTGGCCGGCATGGGCGGCATGGGCGGCATGCCCGGCGGCCTCGACCCGAGCATGATGGGCATGGGCGGTGCCGGCGGCGGAGGAATGGGCGGCATGCCCGGCGGAATGGACCTCCAGTCGATGCTCGCCTCGATGGGCGGCGGCGCCGGCGGCATGCCCGACTTTGGCGCCGGCAGCGACAGCGACGACGAGGGCGACGACGTTGAGGGCGCCGACAACGACGCCCAGTCGGCCCCGCTCGACCAGGCCGGCGACGCAGCCGCAAAGGCAAAGGACGTCGAGAGCGTCGACTGAGGTCGCCGTCGCGTGACCCTCGAGGCTTCCCCCGCCGTCTCTCCGCTTCGTCCTTGACCACGTCTCTAGCGGCGAATGAGAACCAAAAAACCCAATGCTTCCTATCGACCGCCTAAACCACCGACCGACCGACCGACCGACCGAAGTGCCTGCCTCTCTGCCTGTGCGCTCACAAGAAGTCGCCAGACCGCCAAGCGAAGCCCCGTCAGATACAATCGTCTCGACGTAAAGTCAAAGGGTCTAAGATTCAGCATGCGGAGAAGTGCCAAAAGACCAGACGAGGATCCAGGTTCGACAGACAAGGGCAGGCGCACGGCTGGGGAGAGGAGCACGGCCTGCACGTGGGACCGTGCAAGAAAGGCCGTCGCACCTTGTTGCGCCCGCCCTTGACTGGCCATTCATGCGATAATGGTCAGCTCCTTTGTCCTGTTGGCGGCATAGGCGTCCTTCCACGTATCCCAGATGCTGACCGGCGTAATACAAGGTGAGGCGAGGCAGGGCAGGGCAGGGCAAGGGCAACGACGGCAGAGTCAGCGAGCGGGGCTCATGGTATACGCCCTATCGACACAGGCCAGGCCGGAGCGCGACTCACTTCATCAGCTCGTCAATGTACTGCTTCTGCACCTCCTCGACCTCTTCTTTTGTGGGGTCCGGGTTCTTTTTGACGTGAATCGGCCTCCCCACTGCGTTGGACCCACGCAGCGCCACGTCGAAACACGAAGAAAGTCAGCGACGTGCCGGAATCTGGGTCGGACTCGAGATCGACGCCGCTGCGAGCGACTCACCGACGCTGACGATCGGATGCCGGTAGGGCATGAGGCCGATGCTGTAGTTGAACACGCCTCGGCCGTGGAAGATGGGCAGGGTGAAGCCAAACAGGCTCTGGAAGCGCTTCTGGATCGCATAGACCTTGGTGCCCTCCTCGTTGGACAGCTGCTCGTAGACGTCGTTCTCGCCAAACGAAAAGACGGGGACCAGATCCGCACTGCGAGGCACGGAGGGTGAAGGAAAGGGGGCGGGAGCGTCAGCTAGGCTCCGACCAGTGGGAAGCCTCGGACAGCCCCTCATGCCGTGCGACACCGTCTCCCGATGGACACTCACCCGTTGCGAATGGCAATCTTGATGAAGCCGAGGCGGCGCTTGAGCGTGAGGTCGGCGGTGCCCGGCCGCGCATTGAGGCTCTCTGAGGCGCCGCCGACGACAATGGCGATGGCATTGCCCTTGCCCTTGCGCAGGATCGACTCGCAGCTGCGGCGCGAGACGCTGCAGATGCCCATGGCCATGATGACGTCGCGGAAGATGGGGATTGTGAAGTTGGTGGCGAGCGTGAGGAGGTGCGGGGTGATGCCGGGGAAGCTGGCGGGGAACTCGGTTGCGTCCGTGGCGAGGTTGGCGACGGCGGCCACGCCGAGGATGCCGTGCGGGTGGTATCCGAAGATGTAGGGGCGATCCGGCGGCAGGTCAGTCGTCTGGCGGCGGTGGAGGCATCATCCAAGCAGAAGAGCAACGACGAGAGGGACGAGGTCAGCACGCGGCCAAGGAAGGACGACTACCGACGCCGTCTGGGGGGGCTACGCTGAGCATCGATGGGCAAGCACTGGCACCCACCTTGATCATCGAGATCGGGAAGTACTCGGCAAAGTAGCGGAAGACGGCAAGCTTGCGGACGCGCGGGAAGCGGCGGCCTCCGGACTCGGGCGCGGTGTCGATGAAGAAGATCCAGATGAGGTAGGGGATGACGATGGGCCAGAAGAGGGGCACCGAGAGTATAAGGAAGAAGAGGGCAATCGAGATGGGCAGCAGCAGCGCCCAGAAGAGGACGCCGAGGGTCTGCAAGCGCCTACTGCGCGGAACCGAGAGGGGGGCGAATCTGCGAGCGGGCGAGGTCGAGGGCGAGGTCGAGATGGGGACGTCAGCGGGGCGATGCGGGCAATGAAGCCATGAAAGGGCCTACACAGGCCGGTGAGGGTGCGACGACCTGCTGGCCACGCACCTAATCATGTTTGACTTTTTTGCGCGCTCTGCCTCTTGCTGTCGTGACCGCAGAGAGGGGTTCGGGGAGGCGTTTGCGCTTGCATCTGCACTTTGGGGTTGGTCCTGTGTGGGAGCTGATGAGGGGCCCGCCGAGTCGGTGCCAATGCCGTGGTCGCTAGGGGGTGCGGAGCGAGGAAAGATGGGATCCGAGGGAGAGGGCGGCTCTACGCGCTCGCCGGCCGTCTGGGAGGCGGGCGGGTGTTGGTCGACGTCTTGAGACGGCGTCATGGTGGCAGGCTGGCTTGGCCGAGGAGGGGAGCCTTGAGGTGGGCCTGCGAGGCGCGTGTTTGACCGAGGTGGCGGGTCGCAGAGAGGTGTGGTGGAAGAGGGGAGGGAGGGATGGAGAGAGAGAGATGGAGAGAGAGAGATGGAGAGAGAGGGAAGAGGCGAGCGAGGATACGGCAAGCACGCCAGCTGGCACACGACGATGGAGAAGAAAGAGGACGAGAGCGAGGCAGAGGATGGCCAGGGAGGGCCCTCTTTGTTTGCCGGTCGAACCCTGGCCTGCTGGCCTGGCTGCAAGCCACAGCGCAGCCAAAGCTTTGGCTGCTCGCAGTCAGGCCCACCCGAGCCAAGCTCCACATCCTAGCCTCTTTGAGCAAAGGGTGCGGCGCCTCGAAGCGCACACGACGGCAGCCCGCCTGGCTTGGCCTCGAGGCTTTCACGCTCAGACCACCTGCCTCTTTTTTCCTCTTTTTCTCTTTTTCTCCTTCTTGGCGCCCGGGCCACGGCCATGGGTCAACCGGCCCTCGTTCCACGCGAGCAGCCAGGAGGCGTGGCTCCTTCCAGCATCTTGTGCTTCCTTCTTCCTCGCCCTCGTCCTCTCGCACAGACGACGTGGATTGCAGGGATCTGTGGTGCCGCCGTGTGGTTTCCCACCGGGATGCCAGGGCCAAAGGCCGACCAAGCGGCGGGCCGCCGACTCGCGCACCGCCCCGAGCGTATCGACGCATCAAAAAGAATCCCAAGTCCCTGCCGCCATCGAGTCGCTCCTCCAACCACGGCCGACGGCTCATCGGCATCGACAACGACAACGCACGACGACATCGCGACGCAACCCAGCTCTCTCTCTTTCACACAACCTGCACCGGCACAGTGCATCGACAGCAACGAGGACCGAGGGACAACAATCTACCGTGTGTATTGAGATTTCAGACAGGACAGGCCGACAGACAGACAGACAGACAAAGGGCAAAGAAGGCGACGGGGTCAACGGACACATAACCGGACGCGGGAGGGACAGACCAAGACCGGGAACAGAGCCGAGGCGAGGCGAGGCCGAGGGGGAGAGCGACAAGACCTTGTCTCCAGGCGAGCGAGAGCGCGGGCGGAAAACCATTTCATCCATCTATCGAGACGAGACGCTAAGGCGATTGCGACGTGGATCCGGGAAGATCGCGGCCGCGAGGCAGGGGCGGGCGGGCAGGTGCGGGCCGTTTCCCACCCCTCACTCAGAGCTCGTCGGGCGACGGTGGGCGCGAGTAGGCCGACGAGTAGGGAATCGAGCCGGCCTCGGAGCGGTTGTCCTCGGTGAGGTGCTCGTCAAAGTAGTGCGCCGCCGTCGACTTGGGCGTGCGCGGCGTGTGCGCCAGCCCGTAGCTCGCCCCCGTCGAAAAGATTGTGTAGGCGATCAGGCCCGTCCAGCCGCACTGGTGGCTCGCGCCCAGCCCCTTGCCCGTGTCGCCGTGGAAGAACTCGTAGAAGTGCACCAGGTCGCGGAACTCGGGCTCGTAGTCGAGCATCGGCACGCCGCCGTTGGTCGCGCGCCGACCAGACTCATCGCGCGTAAAGATGCGCAGCAGCCGGTGCGACAGCTCCTCGGCAACGTGGCCCAGGTGCATAAAGTCGCCGCTGCCCGTCGGGCACTCGATCTTGAAGCTCTCGCCATAGTACTGGTAGAAGCGCTGCAGGCTCTCGATCAGCAGGAAGTTGACGGCGATCCAGATGGGCCCGCGCCAGTTCGAGTTGCCGCCAAACATGGGGCTGTGGCTGTCGCCAGGCCAGTAGCCCACGCCAAAGTCCTCGCCGCCGACGTTGACGTGGAAGGGGTTCTTCTGGTGGTCCTTGCTGAGCGAGCGGACGCCGTACTCGCTGAGGAACTCGGTCTCGTCGAGCATCCGCTTGAGGATCAGCTCCAGCCTCTCGCGGCTCACCATCGACAGCAGCCGGCGGTCGGCACGGCCGGCCACCTTCATGTTGGCAATGTTGCGCTCGGCCATCTCGGGCCGGTTGTCGAGGAACCACTGCATCCGCTTGGCAAAGCTCGGGAAGCGCTTGAGCGCCGACGGCTCGATCGTCAGCGTCGCGTACAGCGGGATCAGGCCTACCAGACTCTTGACCGGGATCACCTGGCTGTTGCCCGGGCCCCACTCGATGGCGTCGTAGTAGAAGCCGTCCTTGTCGCTCCACAGGCTCAGGCCCTCGTCGTCGCCCGCGTTCTTGTAGGTCATGGCGTCCGAGATGAAGATAAAGTGCTCAAAGAACTTGGACGCGATGTCCTCGTACGTCGGGTTGTGCTTGGCCAGCTCGAGCGCCATGTTGAGCATGTTGAGCGCGTAGAAGGCCATCCAGGCGGTGCCGTCGGCCTGGCGCAGCACGCCGCCGGTGGGCAGCGGCTCGGAGCGGTTAAAGGGGCCGATGTTGTCGAGGCCGAGGAAGCCGCCCTCGAAGACGTTGGCGCCGCCCGAATCCTTGCGGTTGACCCACCAGGTAAAGTTGATGAGCAGCTTCTGGAAGACGCGCTCGAGGAAGTCGAGGTCCTCGCGGCCAAACAGCTTGCGCTCAATCTTGAAGACGCGGAACGTTGCCCAGGCGTGGACCGGCGGGTTGACGTCGGAAAAGTTCCACTCGTAGGCCGGCAGCGCGCCGTCGGGCTTCATGTACCACTCGCGCGTGAAGAGGTCGAGCTGCTTCTTGGCAAACGCCGGGTCAATCATGGCCAGCGGGATGCAGTGGAAGGCCGTGTCCCACACGGCGCTGAACGGGTACTCCCACTTGTCAGGCATCGACAGGACGTCCTCCATGTGCAGGTGGCGCCAGTCGTGGTTGCGGATGTGCTTGCGCTGCGGCGGCGGCGCAGGCTGTCCCGGGTCTCCGCGCAGCCACTCGGACTGGACGAACATGTAAAACTGCTTGTTCCACATCATGCCGGCGAGGGCCTGCCTCATGATGTTCTTCATGTCGTCGGGCATGGGGCCGATGACGAGCTTGCTGTAGAACTCGTCGGCCTCGGAGCGGCGCGACTCGACGACGCCGTCAAACTGCTCGTCGTCGTCGACCGTCGGGTCCTCCTGTGGGGTGCGGGGCGTCAGCTTCATGCGCACCACGGCGCAGCCGCCGTTGGGCGGCACCTGGCGGAAGACGTAGTGGGCGCCCGCCTTGGTTCCTTCCTTGGCCGGGTTGACGTAGTCGCGGGTGGGCGGCGCGTCCTCGGGGATCTCCCAGTACTCCTGCTCCTCGTCGACGTGCTCCTCGACCTCCTCCTCGTCGTACTGCTGCTCCTGCTCCTCGCCGTCGGCGCCGTCCCCATCGGTCGAGCCGGCTGCGACCGACCTCGGCGTGCGCACGGTGCGCGTGACGGTGCGCTGGACGGTGCGCGTCTTGCGCACGGGCTGCGGGCGGTCCTTTTCGAGGCGGTGGGCGGGCACGATGTGGTCGTGGAAGGCGTCCTTGGCGTAGACGTTCTTGTTCTGGCCATTGTAGAGGCGCTCGAAGTTGGTCTCGTTCTCGGTGAAGAGGAGCTCGGGTGCCACCTCCTCGTCCGAGACGGGCTCAGGCGCCTGGCCCCTCCGCGGCGCCGGCGCGCTCGGGGCAGGGCTGGTGGAGCAGTAGAGGTGGTAGCGGCCCAGCTCCTTGTGGTCGGCCTGGATGACGTAGTCGCCCGTCTGCTTCATCTTGGGCTTCTCGGGCTCGTCCTTGGGCCAGAACCAGTAGTTGCGGAAGAACATCTGCGGGATGATGTGCAGGTCGGCCGCCTCGGGCCCGCGGTTGTAGGCGCTGATGCGGATCGAGACGGCGTTTTCCTCGTCGGCGTCCTTGGCGTACTCGACAAAGACGTCCCAGTACCGGTTGTCGTCGAAGAGGTCGGTGTCGGTGATCTCAAACTCGGCGACGTCGCGGCCGCGGTTGCGCGACTCGCGCAGCAGCTGGTCGTACGGGTAGGGGCCCTGCGGGTACTTGTAGAGCATCTTCATGTAGCTGTGGGTGGGCGTGCTGTCGAGGTACCAGTAGAGCTCCTTGACGTCCTCGCCGTGGTTGCCCTCGTTGTTGGCGAGGCCGAACAGGCGTTCCTTGAGCATGCGGTCCTTGCCGTTCCACAGCGCCAGGCTGAAGCCGAGGCGGCAGTGGTTGTCCGAGAGACCCGCCAGGCCGTCCTCGCCCCAGCGGTAGGTGCGGCTGCGCGCAATCTCGTGCGGGAAGTGCGACCAGGCGTCGCCGTTGTCGCTGTAGTCCTCGCGGACGGTGCCCCACTGGCGCTCGCTGAGGTAGGGACCCCAGCGCTTCCAGTGGCGCTCCTTGTTGGCGTCCTCCTGCAGGCGCGTCTCCTCGACCGAAGCCATGCCGTTGGTGCCGTTGGCGGCGCGCGAGTCGGCCGCCTGGTTGAGCGCATGCGTGGGACCACGGTTGTGGCCGATGTCGTGCTCGCTGCCGTTGGCCGCGTGGCCGCCCGTGACCGACTCGCAGGCGGCCTGGCTGAACGACTTGCGGTGGTAGGTCTCCGGGCGCGCCGAGTAGTGCTTGGGGTTGGCATACTTGTAGGCATTGTCGGGGTGGTATTCGGCCTTGTGGGCCGAGGCCGACGAGCGCGAGTGGAACGAGGGCTTGGACGACGGGCTGGTGGGGACGGGCGTCTTTTCGGCGGGGTCGGCTGTCGAGTCGTTGGGTATGCGTGCGAGGGTGCCCATGTCAGCTCGACTGCCTGGCGATGGCGTCGTCGCGGCGCGTGCTCTCTCGCGCTCTCGCTCTTTCTCTACCTCTCGCTGCTTCTCAATGCGCTACTCACGCTTCCTCTCGGTTGCCTTGGCGGGCTTCTTGGGAAGCTCGACGCTCTGGGAGGCGACGCCGTCGCGGCCCGGGATGTCGATGCTGAGCGAAGTCTTGGGCTCCATGGTCTCGGTGGGTGCGGGGGCGGAGGGGGCAGCAGGTGCGGCGGGCGCGGGCGATTCCGAGGTGGGAGTCTTGTCAGCGGCGGCCTCGATGGGCTGCTTCTGCTGCTGCTGCTGCTGCTGCTGCTGCTGCTGGGCTGCGGGCGCTTGGGTGGAAGGGGTCACAGCCGGGGCTGCGGGTGCGTCGTTGGAGGACTCGGCGGTGCGCTGAGGAGCGGCGGGGGTGGGGGTGGTCCTGCCGTCGGATTCGGTGTCCTTGAGCTTGCTGGGGGAGGGGCTGCCCTTGAGGAAGGAGCGGCCGATGGAGTTTTGCGAGTCGGATCTGTGGACGTTGGAGGGAGCGTCGTCGGAGTCGGTCGACTTTTGGCGCGGGTGCGAGGAAGACTTGGTGCGGCTGGAGCCGAACACCTTTCGCAGCTGGGAAGCCATATATCAACAGGGGGCGAGTGCGACGGAAAGAAGGGGGGCCGAGCGGGGGGGGTTGGGTGCAGCGGTGGTGCTTGCAGGGGCGCGTGCGCCGGCGAGGGTAGTGGAAGCGAGGGGTGTGAAGACGAGCAGATGGGTCAAAGGAGCGGATGCGAAGCAGACGACCAGAGTGTGAAGATCGAAAGAGAAGGCAAGGGGGGAACAGGGGATGGTGGTGGTGGTGGTGGTGGTGGCGATAGGTGATGGGGAAGGCGAGGAGGCCGATGGACGACTAGGACGACGCGGAGCGAGGGTGGCCACAATTAGAAGACGGCCAGGCAGACAGGCAGACGGAGAGAAGAGAGAGGCCGGCCGTGGGATCGAGAGAGGCTACGGCTGGCGGCAGAGTTCGTCGATCTCATCATCGCGCTTCGGTGACTGCGTTTGCAGGCAGGCATGCCAGGCCAGAAGGAGAGAGGCAAGCAAGGCAGCCGGGGCTGGCTGGATGGCTGGCTGGTTGGCTGGATGGCTGGCTGGCTGGCTGGCTAGGCTGGGGACCGCCAACGAGCACGAGCCACGAGTCGAGCCCCAGGGGGAAAGGGAAGGGGCGGGGGCCCATCCAGCCCGCCTACGCTATTTTCCTTGGCTGGGGCAAGCAACTTGGCGCGCAAGAGGCGGCGAGGTGGGCCAGGGCGGGCAGGCAGGCAGGCAGGCCAGGCAGGCCAGGGTCGAGGCGAGGGCCCTGATCGTCCCGGGTCCAGCCAGGCAGGCCAACATCGCACCGACCGGCCAGCCCAGCGGTAGTGCCCCACCCACCCACCACCACGGCCAGGCCAGGCCAAGCAAGAAAGCGCACCTCGCCGTCAGACGCGCAGCAAGGATAGACAGGCAGGCAGGCAGGCAGGCCTGGCCCCCGCTACGGCGGACGAAATCTTTGGAATTTCGTTCGCCCCTTGGCCTCCCCTCGCCCTCGCCTTCGCCTTCGCCTTCGCCGCGCGTCTTTGTCGACCAGCAAGCAGCAGCAAGCAAGCCGGGTTCGACCGTCGGTCCGCCCCTCCGCGCAGGAAATACAGAGCAAGATCCACAGCCATCGCCGTTCGACGTCTGCCTCTGCCACGCCAATCGATCTGCCTGCCTCTGGCCCTACCCTCCTCTGGCAGGGCTCCGGGGAGAAGCGAGGGCAAGCCCAGCCTGCCGCTCGTCTGCTGGCAGGCGGACACGAGCAGATCCAAAATGGCCGTCCAGATTTTCCCCAGGAAGGCGCGCGAGGTACGTGTGCTGCGTGCGCTACCCCTCCTCCCGGTCCGATGCGGCATTGCCGTCAGTGTGGAGCTCCAGAGAGTCGCCGCTGCTTTGTGCCTGCTCGCTCCCTCCGAATCCCGTTCCGCATCGAGACGAGACCAGACCAAGACGAGACCAGACCGGATCAGACCAGTCCAGCTGGCCTGAGACCAACTTGCACGCCAGGCCCAATCGACCTTTGGCGGGTTCTACTGTACCTCTCGCGCCGCCTTCGACACTCGACTCCATCCACCTGCTCGCTCGCTCGCTCGTCAGCCGCCACATGCGAGCTCGACTTCTTCCTGCTGGCTTCCAAAGTTTCGCGCAGCACGCGGCTGGCAATCGGAGCGACGAGGCGGACTTTGGAAACCCAAACGTCTGCGATCCCATCACCATCGCATCGCATCGCATCGCATCGTCTCGTCTCATCAGGCGGGGGAAAACCCCCGGTCCCCGCGTCGTCACCCTGCACAAAACGTCGACGAGGGCAGGCGCCAGGCCCGGCCGGGCCAGCCTTGCCCAGCCTTATCGATGCTGCGCGGTGTCCGGCCTCTTTTGTTTGTCGCGCGCGGGGCTTGCGGTATCCTCGTGCTGCGTTGGCGGTGCGTCGTAGCCTGGGCCCTTTGTTGGAGGGTCCGCCGACACGCGGCACCGAAGCAGAGTGCGACGCCAGGGTCCACAAGGAAATCCTCCGCCGGCGACCAAGCTAGGCTTAACTAGCGGCTTGCTTCCTCCAGGGCCGCTCCCGCATCTCCTACCGCACCTGCTTGCCACCTGGGCCAGCTCTGCGGTCCAACGCCCCAAGCACACCGACACGGCGCCCGCCCGCCCGATGCCGGCGCAGTCGTCCAGCCATGCCGACGAGGACCACGCCATTGCGGACACCGCCATGGACACGGATATGACTGCGCCTACGTCGCTGCTGCGCGTCGACCCGGCGCGCGCGGTCGAGGATGTAGACGAGGAAATTTTTCTGCTCTGGACGCTCAACGCCATGCCCTCGTCGGATGCCGGGCTGGGCTACATCGATCCGAACCACGACTCGCTCTTCGTCCGAATCGGCGCCCACGGCTGGCGTTCGGCGACGCGACGCTCCCAGCTCGAACGCCCGTCCTTGAACGACGACGAGGGCGACATCGTCGAACTCAGCCAGGACGTCACCAGCCTCCGCTCCTCCAAGGGCAACACGGGCAGCGTCGTGTGGCGATCCACGCTGCACCTCGCCCTCGCCATCCGACAGGGAAGGCTCTTCCACCTCGACCGCCTCCGCCACGCCACCGTCCTCGAGCTCGGATCGGGGACGGGCGCGCTGGCCGCCATGCTGGCGTCCAGAGTCCACAAGTGGGTCGCAACGGATCAGGACGAACTCGTACCCCTGATCCGCCGCAACTTGGGCCGCACCACCGCCGCCGCCAATGCAGAGGCGTGCGCGCTGGACTGGTTCGACTTCCTCCGTCCTCCCAGCACCGCCTTTCGAGATCGCAACCTCGAGCGCATCCTCTCTCGCTTCGACCAGCCCAACGCCGACGGCGGCGGCGGCGGTGGGGGCGAGCGATACCCTGATTTGATCCTCTGCGCCGACTGCGTCTACAACCCGTCCCTCTTTGACGCCCTCACCGCCACCCTCGCCGCCCTGACGCGACCGCGCCACACGGTCGTCGTCGTCGTGGCCGAAATGCGGACCGACGAGGGCATCTCGGACTTTCTCCACGCCTGGCGAGCCAGCCTGCCCGATGGCGGCTGGCGCATCCTCTCGCTCGAGGACCGCCTTGCAAAGGGCTTTGTCGTCTTTGCCGCCTGGAGGTCCTGATACTACCGCACATCGCGAGACATGCCGGGCGGACACGACATCGCACCTCCATCCGCTGCGGGGGGGAAACTAAGCGGGAATGCGCAGTGGCAGCAAGAAAGCGAGTCGGATTGTCCAGGAGAATGTGTGGCGGCAGCTAGCGATGCGGCCCTTCGACGACGACGAGAAGCCTTTTTTTCCGTTGCAGGGACCGTGGACTCTGGCGCCCTAGCCTTGGAACGCAATTTTGGGAGGGAAAGGGGGGAACGCGGAACGGGACCGATAAGACAAGTGGGGAAAGGGGAAAGGGGGAAGGGACTGTAGATCAACAGGAAGGGACCGATAGAAAGACCGTGAAGGGGAGCCGACGACCACGGCATGGCCGAGGGCAACGGAGAGACCGAGGAGGATAGAGTGGAGCTGTAGCGTCGGGCGCTCGAGCATGCGTGTTTGTGTGTGGTGGGTGTGATGGGCGGTGGCGGTGGCGGTGACGGCGCCGTGTAATCAGACCTCGCCGTGGCCGGTGGCGTTGCCGTTGCCGTAGCGGGAGGCGCCCTGGGGCGAGCGGGCGGCCTGGGTCGACGTGGGTCGCGGCGGCGGGCTGCCGCGGAACTCTGAACCGGGAGCGCCCGGCTGCGGCGCCATGAAGCCCGGGTTAGGGTAGGCCTGGCCCATCATGCTCATCCGCGGGCTGGCCATAAAGGGGGCCATGCCGCCCATCATGGGCATGCCCATGGTCGACGCGGGGCGGCCGAGGGGCTGCCGTGGCCGAGCACCGAGCCCTCCTGGTGCGCCTGGCTCATCGCGTTCATGTAGGCCATCTGGGCCGCCTGCATCGCCTGCTGCTGCGCCATCATCGGGTCAAAGCCCATCTGGCCGCCCATGGCCGATCCGGCGTAGCCGCCCATCCCCGGCATGCCCATCCCCATCCCGGGCATCATGCCCATGCCGGGCATCATGCCGCCCATCATCATCTGCTGCATCATCATGGGGTTGTAGTAGGCCATCTGCTGCATCTGCTGCTGCTGCTGCTGGTGGCGCAGCATGTCCTCCTCGCGCTGCCGGCGCTCGGCGGCGACGCGCTCCCGCTCCCGTTCGGTGAGCGTGGCGCCGTAGCCGCCGGCCGCCTTGCGGTCCCGCTCGTGCGCCGTGATGGCGCCCAGCAGGCCAGCCTGCGGCGGAGGCGGCTTGTTGGGCACATTGACAAGGTGGTTGCCCGTCATGCGCGCGTCGGCCTCCTGCTTCTTGGCCGAGCGCTCCGCCTTGTCCTGCGCGCCCGCCTGAACCAGGCCGTGCGGCGTAAAGACGGTCGTCATGGCGCCAGGCTGCTCGTCCGGGTTGAGCTGCAGGAACGTCTGGCGGTCGCGCGCCGACAGCGTCTGCGGCGGCGTGCTCTCGCGCGAGTCGTCGCCGTGAGCCGCGCCGAGGTGGGTGCTGAAGACCGACTGCCTCTGCGCCGCCTGCAGCGCCGGGTGCGCCTGACCAGCCCGCAGCTGCGCGGCGTGGCCGGGCGACATCGACTGCGAATGGTGGGTCGGCGGCGCCTCGAAGCTGGCGGCCATGCTTGCCGGGTAACCCTGGGTCATCTGGTCGCCGTAAGCGGAGGCCGAGCCCGACGACGGCGCCGACACCTGAGGGTAGCCCGGCGTGCCGTCGCCGTCAGCCGCGCCAGTGCGGACAGACGGTGCCGCGCTGCGCTTCTGACCGGCCGCCTCCTCTTCCTCGTCCTCGTCATCCTCCTCGTCCTCGTCTTCGTCTTCGCTGCTCTCCTCGCCCCAGGCATGGGCGCCGCCGCCACGCTTCTTGGCGCCGGACCGTCCGGGCCGCGAGAGCGCCTCCTGGTGTGCCTGCGCCTGCAGCTGTGCGGCCGTCTTGCGCTCCACGGCTCGCTTGTTCTGACCAAAGGTGGAGGGGAATGCGGCGTTCTGAGGCCGCAGCGCAGACTCCGAAGGCGCCTGGGAGTCCATGGTGCTGGTGGTGACCGCAGGCTGCGCGGGGGCGTTGCGGACCTGGGGCGACGAGAGGCTCTTGGTCTTGACGACCGGCGAGGGCGGCTGCTGCAGGAACGAGTAGGCGGCGAGGGCGTCGTCGCCGATGCTGTCGTCGGCCTGCTGCTGGGCAGCGGGAGCAGCGATGTTCGAGTGGGCCGTCGATGGCGCTGCTGGCTCGCGGCCCGAAGCAGAGTAGCCACCGTAGGCAGAGGTGTTGCTCTCGGAGGGAGCAGCAGACAAGGGTGAAGCGCCTCGGCGCTGCGAGGACTGTCGCGAGGGACCATTGGTCTGGACCTGCAGGTCCTGACGCCCGTTGGCTGCGGGCTGGGCCTGAGGGACCGGCTTTGCTGCGGCAGCACTGGTGGCAGGCAGCTGGTCAGAGATAGAGGCCATGTAGAACAGCGCGCTCTCGTCGTAGGCCATGGCCGGATCCACGTCGGGTCGAGCCTCGCGAGCGGCCGACGAGGTTTGCTCGGCCCCCCTTCCAGACGGGCCCGGTACGCTTGGCTGACGGGGGTGCTGCGCCGGCGGCTGAGGCTGCGCTTGTGGCTGTGCCTCGTGCTGGAAGTTTTCGGAGGGGGCCTCTCGGACCGGAGATGTGTACTGCGTCCGGTCGAACTGGTCGTTGCGTGCCGGCTGGTTGGAGCGGAACGAGTGGGCCGAGCTGGCGACGCCCGGAGAGGTGACGGCGGGGTCGGCGTGCGAGACCTCGCTGCGCATGCTACGCTCACGCTCGCGGTTCTGGTCGTGGTAGGCGCCTTCGGTAGCGCGAGCCGTCGACTTGGGGGGGATCTCGGGCGAGCCGAGGGCGCGGTACCCGGCGGCGGGCTGGGCGCCGGGTGGGTTGAGGCTCTGAGCCGACAAAGGCGGCGGTGGCGATCGAGGGGCGGTGTTCGCCATGGAGCCCGGCGGCGGACTGGAGTGCGATGGCTGAGCGGCGTTCTGAGGCGAGGCGTAGATCACTTCGGGCTGGTTCGGCGGTACGAAGCCAGGACGGGCCTCGCGAGCGGGGCGATGGCTATCCGACATCGGCGGCGGCGAGGGTGCACGCTGTCCCGGCGCCTCGGCAAGCTCGTTGTCCCTGAAGCCAGCCGAGACGCCATTGCTGAACCCGGCCGTCGAGGGACTCTGGGTCGCGGCCGGGGCCATCTGCTCTCGCGCAGCGCCATCGTCGTTGGTGCCGCTGCCGCTGGTGTTGAAGTCAAGCGGAGGCAGCTTGCTAGCCAAGCTCGGCAGCTCAGGGGCGCGGCTGGTCTTGGCCTCGGCCGCCTGGGACTGGTCGCCGTTGGCGGCTGATGTCGAAGTCGGAGGTGGCGGCAGGGGCTGGAGCACCTTGGTCCTCTCGCCTCTCATGCGGGCGGCCATGATGCCGTGGAGGGCGGCGCGTGAGGTCAGGTGGTCTTCGCGGGCGATCTCGAGGAACTCGGCGAGCTCGCGGTCGAGGAAGAGGCGGTCCTTGAAGGGGCCGATGGGGTAGGCGAAGAAGGCCGAGACCGGGTTGCGAGCGTCCCAGACGAATCCCTCGGGTCGGCCGTAGAGCTTGAACGAGTCCATAAACGCTGCGGCGGTGGCAGCGAGGGTGTGAGAGGAGCGGAAGGGAGGGATGGGAGGGTTGAGGACGAGGACAGGGACAGGGACCCAGCACCGAGCGTCAGTCAGGGGGTTCACGCAGGCCATACAGGGCGCCAGCAGAGCATGGCACGGGCCACCGCGGTATCTGCACGGTTGGCTACAGGGTCGCCGAACCCTGCATCATTGTTGCCACGCAGCAGATGGCGCCACCCGAATGCAAACTCACCGATCACCCATTTCATCATCTCAGCGTTGGCTCCCTTGGCTCCACCGCCTTCGAGCTCTGGCATCAGCATCACCCAGCCGGTGGTGCGCACGCGGTGCGTGGCTGACAGCACCGACGTCGACGGAAAGACGCCCTCGATCTTGAACAGGCTCGATCCCTCGACCAGCTCGGGGCGCGAAGGGTAGACGGCGAACGCGTGGGCGGCGTAGATGAGCGAGGCAAACGGCTTCTTGGCCTTCTTGGACTCGAAGAAGTTGGCCACGCCGGGGGCGCCGTTGCTGCCGGGCGGCGGAGGCAGCTCACCCGGTGCCGAGGCGCCGGGCAGCGTGGCGTTGGGCGAGGCCGTCGAGACACTGCTGACGCTCATGACGCTGCTGCGGTCGCCGGCGCCGCCAAGCTTCCAGAACTTCTTCTTGCCACCGAACTCGGACTCGTCTGGCTTGTGGTCGGTCAGGACCATCCAGCACTTTCTCCACTCGGTGGAGCCCATGAAGCGCGCCTTGACCCAGCCCTCCATCTTGCCCTTGGTCAGGGGCGACTTGATCGTCATGTCGGACGCAGCGGCGCCCAGCTCCCTTTGCGGCTCGGCAGCGCCCCCGGGCGAGACGACGGCGCCGAGGCGTGCCCGGATCAGCGCCCCAGTGTAAATCTCCTCCAGCCGGACCTTTTCCCACGAGGCCAGCCGGATGGCGTTGATCCAGGCCTGGAGGTAGCGGTGGCCGAGGTTGAGCCAGCCGATGACGGCTCGGTGCTCGGGCTTCTGACGGTTCTCGGGGGCGAGCCAGTGCTCGATCGAGTCCGGCGGGAAAGGGGGCGGATCGCGGAAGCAGAACAGGGTGCGGTTGTTGCCCGCAGAGTTGAGCGCAAAGGCGTGGTGGTACTTGCCACGGCTTCCGGGGATCTGGGCGGGGTCCTCGTTCAGCAGACCGATAAAGTCGGTGAACTGTAGTGCAGGAGAGGAAGAGGCGTGCGAGGCCGGCGTGAAGGGTCGTCGGGTCAGCGCAAAGGTCCGAGTCCCCAAGAGGGCAGGCGGCAAAGGCCGGTCGGGACGATGTGAGGCGAGGCGAGGCAAGGCGAGGCGAGGCGGCAGGATAGACTCACCGAGTCTGTGATGTTGATATAGGTGGGCGGCACTTCCCTGCCCTGGCGAGCGGCCTCCTCCATGTGCTCGACGTTCCAAAGGCTGAGGACAGTGCCCGAGAGCTGGACGAAGCACTCGGACCAGCGGCGCTTGTCGTCGGCGGCGTGGAGGGGCTTGCCGTCAGTGCCGAGGTCGTCGCGTTTGAGGAGGTAGCCCTCCATGTAGAGCTTTTTCTGGTGGGCCTCCTGGAGCGAGAGGGCGCTTCGGAGGTCCTGGCTCTTGAAGGTGAGCTGCTGTGAGGCGGGCCGGATGGAGCGCGTGGTGGAGCCCTGGGGCGAGGGTGGTCGCTGCGGGCCCTGGCTGGTGGGCGAGTAGTACTCGGGGTTGTCTAGCGGCTGGAAGGCGGATATGGGCCGCATGGTCGAAGCGCGCTGCGGCGCCGACCCGTTGGGAGGGCCGTTGGAGCTGTGCGTGGGCCGACCGACGGCGGACATGGCGCTGTGAGTCGAGGGCGACTGCTGGTGGGAAGGACCAAAGGATGCGGCACGCTCGCCGGCGGCTCGCGTCGTCTGCGAGGGTCTCGGGGGGAAGTTTGAGAAGGGCTCGGTGGCGGCGAGGGGCGAGGAGTGTGCGCCGAAGCCGTCAGACGGGTGAGGCTGGCTGGAGCGCGGGAAGGGCTGGACGTCGTGCGGCTGGCCGTAGCCAGGTGAGGGCGATGGCCCGTTTCCGAAGCGGCTGGCCATGAATGAGGGTGGGGTCGTTCGGAGAGGTCGAGGGCGAGGGCGGGGGCTGTAGCTGTGGCTGTTGCGCAGCTGGCGGATGGCGGGTGGTGCGAGGGGGTTACCGGAGGTGGGGTCGGCTTGACAACGCTGGGCTGGAGGTAGACCTTGCTGCGGCGGGTGGTCGTTGGACGTCGTCTTGCTAGCTGCCGTGCTTGAGAGAGACGGGCAGACAGGGGTCGAGGGGTCGTCAAGGAGCGCGGGGCAGCGTCGAGCGACGGAATAGGACCTGTGCGGAGTTGCGGGAGGGCGGAAGGTTGGTTCGAGGATGGATGGTGAGCAGGTGGAAAGAGAGCGACGGCGAGTGTGGAAAGCCACGCGCTGTCGGTCTGGCCTGGCCTGGCCTGGCCAGGCAGGCTGCCCTACTGCTGGTCTGACCATCGTGTGTGCCTAGCCAGGCGGGACCAGGCCAGGTTGGGCGAGGCGCGGCGCGGCGCGGCGCTGTGGCTCCAGCTGCTGCGCCGGCGCCCATCGATTTCCGACGCCCAAAATTCCGACTGAAAATACCTCGCGCTCGTTGGTCAGGTCAGGTCAGGTCTCCCACCCATCGACCGTCATGGTCTCGTCTCCATAGAGTCGATCTTCCATCTCGCCCACCAGCGGGCTTGCCAGCGCCCTTTCTGGCCGTCGGCTTCGTCTGAGCCCTGGCCCATCCTCTGGGCCTGGTCTCCCGGCTGCTTGCTTGGTGCCACCTCTGCAGCGGCAAACGGCGATTCGATGCATGGCTTCGCCTAGCCCCGGCCAGATGGGGGTCGACCCTGGAACCAACGCGATGCAAACCCTGCCTGCCTGCCTGCCCGCCTGCCTGGTATTTCTTCGCGGGCCTCTGCTCGGAGCGAGCCGATGGCGAGGGGCAGACGCCGCCGCCGCTCATTCGTGGGTGCTTGCTTGCTGCTTTGCTTGGTGCTCGGATCTTCGATCGATTGACGTGCGGGCGGCGCAGGTCCAGCCTACCTTAGCCTGAGCCTTGGTCGGCGTCGTGGTGCGGAGGGGTCAGCCAGCCAGCCAGTCCGGTGGGCCCGCCCCTTTGGGTTTCACCAGCTCTTGCTGGCCGGGCCCTTGGGGGGCTGTGCGCGCTGCAACGTCACTTTGCCGCTGCCGCCGCTTGCTCTCTCCCGAATCCGACGGCAGCTCTCGGCGGCCACCGAGTCCAACCCACGCCCTGGCGGCACCGAGGCCGAGCGGGCGGCTTGAGACCCGGCAGTCGGAAGACGGGGCTCGGCGCGGCTAGGGCGAGAAGGAAAAACGTGAGCGGACCGGACTCCTCCTACCCTGCCTGGCCTCCCCCACCTTCTGCCTCCAGCCCCAACCTCATCGCATCTCGCCCTCGACTCCTAGCCTGTTCGACCGTCGCAGCACGAACATGACACAACGCAAGCCCACCAGCAAGACCGCGACCGCCGCGCGCAAGGCTCGATCTACCTCGCTGCTGGCATCCAAGTCGCCGGCGCAGCGCTCGCCCCAGGCGCAGGCGCAGGTGCACGCCAAGAAGAAGCGCAAGCACAACCAAAAGTACCTCGATCAACGCCAGAGGGAGCAGGTGGACCGCGATGCCTTGGACGTACTCAGGAACGGAGGCCGCGATCAGCCAGTAGGTGTCGATGCTCAGCAGCCGCCTCGGCTCGCTCAACGAGCCAGGATGTTATGCTGACCACCCTTCATCCTCGGCCACGCCACCACAGGACGAGCCGCAGCACAACCCGTTTGCATACACCACGTCCAGCGCAAAGGAACAGAGAAAGACGGCGCGGCAAATGAACCAGACGCTCGAGGCATTCAATCTGCTCATGAAGCAAATGTGACGCCCGACCTCGACTCTCGACCAGCATCATCGTATTGCCAACAGTTCAGCATCTCATCGTCCACAGAGACATCACGATACCCTCAATCGGCAAGGCTAGCACCCGGTCAAAATAGCATCTGGCGCCCTCGCTGCGCACCTCATCCCCCTTGCCTCCGACTGTCAGGACAGCTGTTCCTGCTCGGACGTGGTGCATGGTTCACGCGGCGACTCGGGTCCAGCGCTCGGATGCACTCCGATGGTCCGTGTGCGGCCGTTCGACGATACCCATAGGTCTGCTTTGCGAAGAAGACCATGGACTTCGCGGGACAAGTCCGCCATCTTCGGCGCTGCTGTCGCAGCCATAGCCACTCGCAATCTTTCCGCTCTACTGCCGAGCAGGAATGGGAGCTGCTGAACAAGCAAGCGCGGCTGCCCAGTCGCCATTCGTGCCGCCGTATTGCTCCGCTGCGATACCATCACCAAGATCATCACCAAGATCAATCAAGCGTGGGCACCACTCCGCAGCGCCGACGGGGGGGCCTGCGGCTGGACGGCGTCGCGAGGGAAAAGAGCTAGGCTACTACGCAGATCGACGGCTTCTCAGCTGCATTCCGTCCGCGCTCGACATCTCAATCGACCTGAACTCAGCTTCGTAGCGACATCGAAGAGCGCCCTACATCAGATGCGCCCGGCTTAGCTGGTCCCTTTGCGCGCTGGTCGCCCGACTGGCTGCTCAGATTTCCTTGTTTCAGCTGCGACGATGGAACCGTTCTTCTGGGCCCCCGTCGTCTCATCTAAGTGCTCTGCGTGTGTGTGTGTGTTTGCATGTGCCGAGTGTCCAGGCCGTACGTGCCATGGTGACGCCCAGGAAGGACCGGACGTGGCGGTCGCAGTTGGTGCTTGAGCGCGGCGGAGCTTCACACGGCCGGGAGCGGAGGCGCGCCAGTGGGTGGGTGGGCTGGGCCTGCGGATTTTTCGCAGCCGTCCATCTGTCGAGCCGGCCCTCTGGTTGTCAAAGCGGGCGGCGAGCGATTCTTCCCGACCACCAACCAACCGCCGCCCCGCCTCACCCAACCCTGCCCTGCCCTGCCCTGTCCCGTTCTGCCCTGGCCTTGCTACGACCTCCCGAACATCAGCCAGCATTCCACCACACACCCGACCTTGAACACTTCGACCGCCTTTGCAGCGGCACCGCCACCGACACAGCCGCCAGTATGGTCGTCCGCCTCCGCCTCGCACGGCACGGGACGCGGAACAACCCCTTCTACCACGTCGTGGCCATCAACGACTCGAAGCCGCGCGATGCCCGCCCCATCGAGAAGCTGGGCGAGTACGACCCCATTCCGCGGCCCGTCCCCGTCCACGTCGCCCGCGCACCGTATACGCCCGCGCCGGCCACTTCGCTCGTCGACCCGTCCTTGATCTCCACCGGCTCCGCCAGCAACAAGGGAAAGACAAAGGCGACAGAGGGCTACGGCAAGGTCATGACCTCCGGCCTCAACGTCGAGACGACGCTCCAGAAGAGGATCGAGTGGAACGAGGACCGGATCAAGTACTGGCTCGGTACGGGCGCCCAGCCCAGCAAGCCGGTGGCAAGGCTACTGCACCGCGTGAGTGCACCCGATCCCCCCATCTCTTTGCTTCATCGCGACCTGCGGAGGCATACCCCGTGGTTCCCTCCTCCGCACATGACAAGACGAGCGCTTCACTGACCGAGATAATCCCCACCACCTCATCTTCCTTTCCAACTCTGTCTCTTCGACTCTCGCTCGTTTGAACCAGGCTGGCCTCGTCCCTCCCGGCGTCTGGTACAAGGGCATGCCCCCCCTGCCCGACATCGAAGCCAACGCCGCCGCCGCCTCCACCAAACCCAACAAGCCCAGCAGCCCAAAGAGCACCACCGCCAGGAATCCCACAAAGAAGGCCAAGCCGGCCGACCCGCGAGACATTTCGGCCATCCTCAGGGCCGTTGGCGCCACCGAGTTTGCAAAGAAGGGCTCGCCCGGCGCGTCGGCGTTCAAGAAGGCCAGCACCAGAGAGGAGATCCTCAGGCCGCACCTCACCGGCGAGAGCACCATGGACCAGGCTAGCTGATGAAATCGGGCGGCTGCGCGGCGGCGTCCGCATCGCACGCGGACCGTGTCGAGGGTCGACGACGAGGTGCACCGAGACGAGTGTCCGCCCTCGCGCCCGCACTATGGATGCTCTCCGCCTCGGTCTCGGCCCCTTTTGCGAATAACGTGATCGATTGAAAGTCGAGACGAGTGAATCAGCCCGAATGGAGCGAAGAGGGGTATGCAGGGTTATTCACAGGGAGACGCCGGAACGGGGGAACCAAGAAGGGGCCATCGAAGGGTGCCCGGCAGGTGCGGGGCTTTGGGGCTGATGTACAGAGCGGGACAGATGACCAGGGAAGCGGCGCTGGAGAGCAGGCTCAGCGCACGAGGGGCGTGTGCGCGACAAGGATCAGATGGCTACCGACGATGCGAAAGCCACGGTACGACGCGGGCAGGTGGGGGGTCGGCGGGGGACCCTCCCAGCGAGCGCGACGGCACGGACCGGACACGGCCTGGTCGAGCCGCTTGAACGAACGACCGAACCGCCGATCGGCCGTGACGCTGCCGCCGTTTGGCTCAGTCGTTCTGGGTGCCGTTGAGGACGCGGAGGACCGAGATAAAGAGGTTGATGATGTCGAGGTAGAGGGAGAGGTTGGCGAGCACCCACTCCTCGGCCGAGAGGCGGCGCTGGATGAGCCAGGTGTCGTAAACGATGTAGAGCGAGAAGATGGCGCAGCCGGCGATGGCGGTGACGAGGTCAAAGGTCGAGTTGTAGGGGAAAAACATCGAGACGAAGCCGGCGCCAACGAGGACCATCAGGCCGCCAAAGAGCCATCCTCCCAGCGAGCTGAAGTCGTAGTTGGACTGCAGCGTGAAGAGGGTGAGGCCGAGGAAGGTAAAGGCCGTGATGACCATGGCCTGCAGGACAATCTTCTGGTCGACGTAGGTGATGACGGTGCCCAGCGACACGGACTCGAGCAGCGTGAAGAGGCCAAGGAGCAGGATGTTGGTCGGGTGCGAGTGGCGCTTCCAGTAGAGGACGCCCATGGTCACCAGCGATCCGATCAGGGGCACGACGAATGCCCATTGGCTAAAGGGCGGGGTAGAGTCGCGAGGGGAAGGGGGAGGCAGTCGAAGGTCAGCAGGGCAGCACACGAGACGGGACAAGGGGCAATGGGCGGCAAACGGGCTTGGGAGACTCACTTCTGCTGCACCCATCCGGCGACGCCCTTGGTGGTCATGATGGCGGCGACGACGGTGGTGCCGAGGAGCTGGAAGAAGAGGACGCTGTACACCTTGCGCAGGAACATGGCCCTGATCTCGGGCGAGCTCTGCTCGACGGTGACGCCGTACTTGAAGTCGTCCGGGTCGTTGTCGTCCTCGGAGCGGGGCTGGTCAAACAGATTGTCGGTCGACGACGAGGCGCCGGCGGCGGGGACACCGGCGGGAGGCTCGGACTGAGGGATGGCCGAGTAGCCCTTGGGCTGGTAGCCCGGAGGCGGAGCGGCGTGCGACATGGCGAAGAGGTGCTGCGAAGGTGTGGTGCGTTGGTTGTTGAGGATGCGGGAAGCGGTTGGGTTGCGAGGGGTGCCGATGATGAGCGTAGCGGCGGTACCCAGCGTTGGCAGTGGCGATGGCGGTGGCGGTGGTGGTGGTGATGGTGATGGCAGTCGAAGGTGGTGCTCGCGGGTGGCGCCGGCTGACGAACGTGGGGCAGGTGGACTTGGCCCAGGCCAGGGTGCAGCACCGCCCCGCACGCGCAAGTCGAAAAGGCTGGCAGGGCTGGCAGGCTGGCAGGCCTCGTGCGGCCTCTCTGTCGCTCAGCCAGAACCACGTCGAAGCTGCGCGCAGCCCGGCAGGCCTGCTGCTCCACATGACGATTTTTTCGAGCCGGACAGACCGGATCCGCAGCAAGGTGCGGGGCTTGACCCTAGCCTGGTGTTTCCGGTTCCGAGGTGATGCGGCTGCCCCGCCAAATAGCTGGGCACGCAAGCAACCAAGACCCTGCTGGCCTACATCGATAACCAGGCACGCCCGGGTAGGCCTGGCCATGCCAGGTCAGGGTTCCCGCTTGGCCCACCGCCACCTGGCCTGCCTGCCTGCAATTCGCCGCCGACGCTCCGTGGCTCGACGGTCCGCCTCTCCGCTGCTCCCGGTCCGATATTTGCCCAGCCTCGTTGTCGTCGTCGGTGGCACAGAGCGCTGCAAGCTGCCTGGTCCTCGCCGTCGTCGTCTGCCCCTGACATGGAGCGGTTGGCGGTAGAAGGGCGTCGTCGTGACCGAGTCGGCGTCGCGGGCGCCCCAAGCTGTTGGGACGCGCCGTCGCCTGTTGGGCTTTTTGCGCGGGAGCAGCCCGGCGACACGAGGCGAGTCGAGCCGGATCAAGTCAAGCGTGCGTTCCTGTTTGCCAGCCTGCCCGCTGTCAGATTCGCCGGTGCCATCAACCGGCACAAGGCAGGCAGGCGGACGGCGATAGGCCCTAGGGCAGGCACCCCTGCCGGCGATTGGCAGCGCACAAAGAGGCGCGCGAGGTCAAGAGCGAGCCCGACGGCGTGGTGGCGCGCCATCTCCGTCGCACGCTCCTCGTTGAGAGATTGCCGGTCATGGTCAGTGGCAACGTCCAGGCACGCCGCGCGAGGTCATGTCAGCCAACGAGACGGCCAGCTACCGGTATCGAGGTGCTGGCGATCCCCAGCCTAGCCTGAAGGGAGAAAGCCGAAGACGACTCCTCTTGCATACGGACAGCGCCGAGATGGCGAGCCAGCTGAGATCCCGTTCGTCGACGGCCGGAGCAAGGAGATCTGGCCCCAGCTTGGGAGATCTCTGCCGTCGTCTAGGTCGTCGTCGTCGCCGTCTGCTGATCTCCTTTGACGCTGGTTGGCTGGACAGGCAGGCAGAAAGGCAGGCAGGGGAAGAGGGCCAGCGCCCGTCGACGAGCGAGTCACGAAGGCGGGCCACGCTCGGTCGCCGCTGGGTGAGGAGAGGCCCTCTCTCGATCTATCTATCTGAGCCTCTCGGAAGGTCGGACCGCGGCGAGTCTCTAGCGCTGGCTGCAAACTCGACCCTGCCTGCCTGCCACGCTACGGCACAGCGGAAGATTTTCGACAGGCAGGCAGGAAGCCAGGCCAGGGTCAGCCCCTGCGCGCAGCCGGCCAGGCCAAGAAGAATCGACCGCGGCATCCAAGAAATCCAAAGGAGGGCACGAAAAAATCGATGCGCAGCGCGGTGCGGCGCAGGCAGGCGGGCAGCCACTAGGGAGGGCCCGCCCGTCATCAACATATCGTCGCCGACCCTGTCTCTGTCTCTCTTCTGCCTGGCTGGCTGTCTCGACGGGCAAAAAGCAGCCACCTCTCTGCTCGACCAACACCCCCCGGCGGCGCCTCTCTCGAGCTCCAATTAGCGACCTCATCTCCTTCGTCTCCCTCTACACCCAATCCGCCGTCTCCGCCCTCCAGCACCGGCTCTCGACGCTCGTCGAGCAGCACGACACCACCGATACCACCACCACTCTTGCCTGCTTGCTGATCACACAATGTTCTCGCCCGCCATTCGAGGTGAGAAGCGCGCATCGGGTGTGACGGCCGGCTGCGAGAACACTGCGCTGACGGATTGATCCCCTCCCTGCTTGCGTTGTCAACCCGGCAGCCACGTCGCTGCGCTCGGCGCAGAACCTGTCTGCCCGCAACTCGGTCGGCGTTGCCGCCGCCAGCGGCAGCGGAAGCAGCAGCTCTCTGCTGCGCAACAGCATCGTCAACTCGCACACCGCGTCTCCGATCCAGACGAGATCAATCTTTGGGTCAAGGAGTCGGAGGAACGACAAGCTCGTCGTCCCAGAGACGCCCAAGACCGTCGTCGTCGAGACGCCCCAGGCCTACGGCAACGGCAACGGAAACGGCAAGAAGCGCGGCTTCTTTGGCAAGCTGAAGACGACATTCTATGTCGTTTCCCTGGCCGGTGTCGCCTCCTACGCATACTGTGAGTAGAGGGGAGGACGAGAGGGGCCGAGGGGATGCGCTCCGTCCTGGCGCCTGACAGCCCGACGGACCCGTTGTGCTGACTCGCATCGCCTGCGTGCTTGCTGTGCGTCCCTTCCTCTTCCGGCAGTCGTCTGGGCTGGCCGCAACCCGCCCCAGCAGGAGCCGCAGGACCCCTCGAAGAAGACGATCGTTGTCCTCGGCAGCGGCTGGGCCGCCACGTCGCTGCTCAAGAGCATCGACACGTCCGAGTACAACGTCGTCGTCATCTCGCCCCACAACTACTTCCTCTTCACGCCGCTGCTGCCCTCGGTCACCGTCGGCACGCTCGACGGCCGCAGCATCGTCCAGCCGACGCGGCACACGACGCGGTTCAAGGCGCGCGAGGTCAAGGTGTACGAGGCCGAGGCCGAGTACGTCGACCCCGTCAACAAGACGGTGACGTTCAGCGACAAGAGCGAGATCCAGGGCGCTAGCCGCAAGGTGACGATCCCCTACGACTACCTCGTCTACACGGTCGGCACCGAGAACCAGACGTTTGGCATTGAGGGCGTCAAGAAGCACGCGTGCTTCCTCAAGGAGCTCAACGACGCCGAAAAGATCCGCGCGCGGCTGATTGACTGCGTCGAGACGGCGGCGCTCAAGGACCAGCCCGAGGAGGAGATCGACCGGCTGCTGCACATGGTCGTCGTCGGCGGCGGCCCGACGGGCATCGAGTACGCGGCCGAGCTGCGCGACTTTGTCGAGTCGGACCTGATCCGCTGGTACCCCGAGGTGGCCGACAAGCTGCGCGTCACGCTCATCGAGGCGCTGCCCAACATCCTGCCCATGTTCTCGCAGACGCTGATCAAGTACACCGAGTCCACCTTCAAGGAGAACTCGATCGACATCCTGACCAAGCACATGGTCAAGGACGTCGACGACACCCACGTGCTCGTCAAGACGCCGTCGGGCGAGGACAAGAAGATCCCCTACGGCCTGCTGGTGTGGGCGGCCGGCAACACGGCGCGGCCGCTGACGCGCCAGCTGATGGCGGCGCTGCCCGAGGCGCAGAAGAACCGTCGCGGCCTCGAGGTCGACGACCACATGCGCCTCAAGGGCGCCGAAAACTCGATCTTTGCGCTGGGCGACGCGACGGCGACCCAGTTTGCGCCGACGGCGCAGGCGGCGTCGCAGCAGGGCGCCTACCTCGGCCGCGTCTTTAACCAGCTGGCGCGCCTCGACGTGCTCGAGACCAAGCTCGAGGCGGCCAAGCGCGACGGCGCGTCGGAATCCGAGATCCGCGGCATCGAGAGGCAGGTCGAAAAGGCGGCCAAGGTGCGGCCTTTCAAGTACTCGCACCAGGGCTCGCTCGCCTACATTGGATCCGAGAAGGCCATCGCCGACATCCCCTTGCTCGGCGAAAACTCGATCGCGTCGGGCGGCGTGGTGACGTTCATGTTCTGGAGGTCGGCCTACGTCTCGATGCTCTTCTCGCTGCGCAACCGCTCGCTCGTCGCCACCGACTGGCTCAAGGTGTCGCTCTTCGGCCGCGACGTGTCGAGGGAGTAGATCGAGGCTGGCGGCGGCACCACCTCCCCGCCCCTTGTTGCCTCCGACGACGGCTCCTCCCTCTACAGCATTCGCAAACAAAAGGTGGCGTAGAGTCAGAACGGGGCGGCGCTACGAGCCGCCCGCGGATCTTCACGACAAGCTGCTCCAATTCTGAGACTTTATGGAACCGGCCCCGATGATCTCGGTCTACCTGTGCCTCTGCCTCCGTCTCTTTTCCCCTCTGCCTCTTTGCCTCTCTCCCTCTCTCTGCTCTCTCTGTCTCGCCCCTGTTGGGCGACTGCTGGCCATCTGATAATCTCAAACGCAACATCATAGACAATCGACCTCTGTTGGGCGCACAAGGCGATCTGCGGCCTGCGGTGACCTTCGCACTTTGCCCTTTGCACCTTCCGCCGGGACCGTGACCCGCGGATGCAGCTCGTCGACTGCTGCACCGGGACGTGCTCCGCTGCTGCTGCGTTGCGCCGGGCCGTGCGACGGGAAGCGGAGCGTGGAGAAAGCATCGGGGCTGAGTCGGGCGCGCGGGGAGCGGGAGAGCGGAGAGCGGAGAGCGGGACCGGGGCTCGACGGGTAGGAAGGCGGCGGGGGCGGCGGTCTCCGTCATATCCCGACGGCACCGAGGTGGACCGATCCGAGTGCGGGGCCAGGTGGGGAAGCTCGGGACCGGAAGCGACGAACGGTGCGGTGCGGCGTTCTCAAGCAAGGGCCTGCGTGCCACTATTGTACCACTGTGCCACTGCTTGCCGGCTTTAGTCTGCGCCTCCTCGCACACGGCCCGTGGTAGCCTGGTGAGGCGGAGGGAGGGCTGTACTGTGACGGTGTGACATGGCCCACGTTTCGTGGCGTCGCAGCCTGACCAGCAAGTGGCGTGGTGTGGCGTGGCGCATGGTCCAAGGTGGCAGCACGGTTTCAAGAGCCTGCGCCACGGTACCGTACATGCCCTGCCAGGCGAAGCTGTACCGAGCCACAGTGAGGGCAAACCGGCATAAAGGAGCAGCAGGTCAGGCAAGGGGGGTTTGGGGTACACCACACTCGTCAGCGGCGTGCTGTTGTCGTTGTCGTTGTCGTTGTGGCTCGTCTGTCAGGGATGCGGCTATGGTGATTGCCACACGGACGGACGGGACGGGACGGGACGGGGTGGCAGGCACGCAGGCAGGCCGGTCGCCCGCCCGTTGGCACGCCTGCTCAGCACGGGACCAGATACAGTAGATGCAAGGAGCCCCGGCCTGCCTGGCTGTATCGTCGTCGTCGTCGTCGTCGGTTCCCCTGCCTCCTCTTCGGTGTGGTCTTAGCGCTGATCCTGGTCCGCAGATTGCCTCCGCTTCGGACCGCACGTACGGGGTACGTGGATGCGCCTGCAACCATGTCTCACATGCTTCCATCGTTGCCCTACATGCCCGTCCAGCTGCCCGCGCGCCCGCCCGTTCCCGCCGTTGTCCAAGGGCGACTCAGTACTCTGACAACCCGGCCAATTCCCCTTTGACCGTCTGTTCGGTCGTCGACGCCATCGTTGTGCTCGCCACCACTGCTAGCCACGACGGACCGGCCACGATGAGCACCGCGTTTCGCCATGTCGCGCCCGTCGTCATGGTCATCGTTCGAGACGAGAACAAAGTTCATGCCGACAGCAAGGTCTTCCTCGGTGGGGAGCCAGTCGAACGAACGGCCGGAGGATCCTTCCGGAACTTACCCCTGCCACCCACTCGGCGCCTCGAGGGATGACCCAATCCGCATTGACTAGCCTCGTCTCCTTCATGGCGTGTAACTACCAGAACGTAACGGGCATCGCAGCATGTGAGCATGCTCGTCGGCGCAACGATACGGCACGATGCGAAAGACCACGACCCAGGACGCCTGCCGACCCTTCCCACACGACGATGACCAAGGTAGGTTGGGAAATTGACCGATGGCCGATCGACCCTCGGCGGGTAGGCGCTCACGGTGCTCTGCTTCGTGACAACCAAGATCCCAGCGAGGGCGCAGCGAGATGGCCACGCCTTGCCACGCCTCGTCTCGCCATGCGAACGATCAGACTCCGGACGAATGCGGTACTGTACCATGCCAAGGATGGCAGAAGCTCAAAGGGCGCGCGAGGGCGTTTCTCTCACGCGCAAAGATGGCGGCAAGCCACGCAAACCTTGTTTCCCGCTTCACCAGGCAGGCGCCCTAGGCGGCGGCGGCGGCGGCGGCGGCGACGACGGCGAAGGGCGCGAGCTGGATCCAGCGGAAGACAGCTTTAGCCGTCGACGCCACGACCCGCCAGGGCCACGGCCGCGTCTACCGGCCGGCGCGGGTCGGACTGGACCTTCGTCATCACGTCTTCGTAACGAAGCCCACGTACGAACGACTGGGTCAAGCTCTTGCTCTTTCGGGAAGGGGCGTGCACGCAGCAGCGTCGATCCGGATCGGCAAGAGCGACGACGGTCGGGCAGCGCATCCCAACGCATCGCAGCGCATCGTAGCGTCGTTGTCACGCTCCACCCTCAAGCCCCAGCGTACGTGGTTGTCATGCCAGGCGCAGTGTGTTACACGACCAAGCCCGGCTGCGAGGGAAAGGTCGGTGCTGCTCGCTCGCTGGCTCTCGATCCGCCGTTCATCCGTCACCTTCCCACATCTCTCATCACATGGGTTCGAGGTCCGTGGAGAGGCCTCAAGAGGCAGCAGGTATGTATGGCGGCCCGACGACAAACGCATGCGGCACAGACAGGGCGCCCGACATGCGGTGACGAGCGTGGGTACATCTCAAAGGCAAGCCGCAGCTCGGCCAAGATCATCCGCCCGGAAGGCACCGACCGGGGATCGTCGTTCCGTCGATCCGTCGTCGGCGGCGTGGGTTGCCATCAGACCCACTTCTCGCCCCCTCTCCTTCTCCTTGACACCCGGTCCCACAGCGTCGGAAACGTCTTCACGACGAAGGCGGATTCCACACTCCGCCCACCGCTCTCCGAACCGACGACCCGCTTGCCCCTGCCCCATGCCCCCTGCCCAATGAATCTAGGTTGTTGGGCGTCGACGGGAACGTCATCGAGTTCCTGCTTTTCCCACGTCGTCGTCACCACTCGTGTGAAGGAGCACACGACAGACGGTACCTGCGTGGTACAATGGCAAATATAATGTAACGCAGTGCAGCACAGCAGGCGGACAGGCCGGTCATGGACTGCCTCGGAGGCCAAGAAACTCATATGGCCAGAGAGTGACGGCTGACACGGCCTAGCCTGGACTTTGTCAAGCAGGCTAGAGGGCGCACGTTTGACGCGCCTTTCCTTGGACGACGACTCCCGGACGAACATCGATGTTTCTGTGCCTTGCTTTGATCCTCGTCTCGGCAACAGACTGAGCCTGGCCGTGACACCTCTGTGGCCTGTACGTCGCCCTCTATCTGCGTAAGTACGACGGGTACGGTAGCGCACCGCCGGTCAATCCACCGACAGCGCCTCCGCTCATGGAGAGGGGATGGGGCCGAGGACGACGGTCGGTTATGTACCTACCGCAGCACGCAGCATGGACAATCCTCTGCTGTCGGTACCGAGCCGGCCGATGGATCTACTGCAGGGGTTCCCAGCGCTAGAGCTCAGGGAGCAGGCTACTGTATGTAGGTCGACAAGTCAGTCGACCGCCTCGAGTGCCGGTTCCTACATGAGTCCGTGGTAAAAGCGAGCAGACGCACGCACACGCACTGTACAGTGGGCAATGCACGCCCGCCCACTGGCCGACCTGCCGCCCGTCTGCGTGCTTTGTTCTTTGGTCTCTCTCTGCCTTGCCTTGCTTCTGCCGTCCCCCGCCGCGAGGACGTCGAGATGCACCTGCCTCTGACTATGCAAGCAAGTTGGTGCTGTGCGACAGACATACAGATCAGACTAGGGTTAGCGACGAACGACGCTGGCAGCTGTCTGCGACGTGTCGGCGGAAGTGTCCCGCGGGCGGGCGTCACGGCAGCTGGAGTACGGGCTGCGACCGGTCGATCAGCGAATGGCCTGGTCGTGTCGCAGACTTGGGAGCCAACGTGCGAAAAAAAGAGGCAGGCTCCAGTGTGGGTAGGCACGATGCGCCGCATTCGTCTTTGCCAGGTTCCATCGACTGTGCCGCGTGTCGATAGAGGGAAGGAAGCGGCTTCGGCGGCGTTTGGAGGGCCAGACGAGCCACCAGCTGTGTCTGTGCCTAGGTGCGCGAGGCGAAGGCCCCCAGGGTTTCCCGCGGGTTCTCGGAGCGACCTTTTGCTCGGCGAGAGGACGAAGGGCGAGGCTGCGCGTCGGACGTGGGTGGCAAAGGCCCGCGTCGACCCGCCCGCTCGCCCGCGTCTGGTCCTCGGACTTGGGACAGCGTGTGGTGGCGATGGCCTGGCCAACGGAAGACAGAGTGGCGTGGCGTGGCGTGGCGTGGCGCGGCAGGGAACGACGCGGCGTGCCTGGAAGGAAGGACGCGGTAGGTTGCTTTGGTGGTTTGCCGCAAAGGTGCCGGCGCTGCCCTTTTCCCAGGCCTCTCAAAGCCCGATGCAGGACCGAGCGCGGCGAAACCAAACACATCGAGCAAGCTGCGCGCGCGTTTGCCATGGCAGGCCCGGCCTGAAGAGGAGATGGCGCGGTTGGGCGGTCTGGCTCGCCACACCACAGTTTTTCCCCTGGCCTCTTCTGTGACGGTGCGATGCCAGGCTCGCCTCGCGAGGAGGATTACGCACGGCAGTTTTCCAGGCGGGCTGAAGGTGGGCCTTGAGGCGTGGTCGGTTGTGCCGCGCCCAAGAAGAGAGGCCAGGTACACACGGTAGGCAGGGCCTGGCAGCGCAGCCAACCTGCCTGATGTCGGCTCGCCGAGGGGAGCATCCAACCGAGTGCCGCCAAAACGCGCGGGCGCAGGTCGCAGGTCGCAGCAGCGCAGAGGTTGAAGGCAGGCTGGCCTGGCCTGTCGCCCACACGCCGACACGCGGAGCCAGTCGAGCAGGCAGGGCCCGCCTCTCGTGCCCTCTTGCCCTTCTGCCCCTGCTGGTGCCACATCTCATCTCATCTCAACCACCAACTGAGCTCCCGCTCCCAACCCATCATGCCATCTCGGCCTCTGGGCGTGCGGGCTTTTGTTTGTGCCCGCCTGGCCGTTCCCACCCGAAGCCTCTTTGGCCCGTTGGTGGCTTGGCCAAGGCATCGTCCCAGGTTAATGCCGCACGCAGGGCGCACGCCTGCTGGCCCGCCCGCTCGCTCCTCGGTCGTCGTTGTCGTCGCCGTCGCCGTCGTCGTCGTCGCCGCCGCTCTCGGTCGC
>NW_006920870.1:619901-625776 GCF_000417875.1 Pseudozyma flocculosa PF-1
CGCCTGCTGGCCCGCCCGCTCGCTCCTCGGTCGTCGTTGTCGTCGCCGTCGCCGTCGTCGTCGTCGCCGCCGCTCTCGGTCGCCACCGGCGGCGGTGCCTGGCCCCGTCTGCCTCGCCCTGCACCATGCGGGTCTCGGAGCGCCGCTTATGCCCTGCCTACCTGTCGTTTCCATCGGCGAGGTGTGCAGCAGGCAGGCGGGCCACGATGCCAACCCCGCCCGCCTGCCTGTGCCTCAATTGAAAGCCAAGGCGCCGGCGACGTCGACCACAATTCGCCCCGACTTACACTGCGCTCCGGCACAAGCTCTGCGACAAGGCACGTAGCAAGTACTGTATGGACTACTCGATCTGTCTACCGTCGCCTGGCGCGCTAGATCTGTCTCTTGCCGGCGTCGGTCAAAACCTTGATGTGGGAAAGTCGGGCCTCGTTGGCCCTAAACTCGCTCTTCCTCTGTCCTTTGGCTGCTGCTGCACCTTGCAAGGCGAGACACCGGTTCCCCAGCTCCCGCCGCCCCGCGTCGGTCGGCGTGGACACACTCGTCCTACGGCCCAGCTCAGCCCAAACCTACCCAAGGCCGGTACCGTGCGCTAGTCTACAGTAGCCTGGCGCTGCCGTGTCCCACATCCCTGGCTGCTCAACGACACCAAGCAGCGA
The DNA here is from genome assembly GCF_000417875.1 of Pseudozyma flocculosa PF-1. NCBI lineage: Eukaryota > Fungi > Basidiomycota > Ustilaginomycetes > Ustilaginales > Ustilaginaceae > Pseudozyma > Pseudozyma flocculosa. The sequence goes on from NW_006920870.1 coordinate 620,558, forward strand.
CGACGCTCGCTCGGCCCCCTTTCCGCGAGATTGATGCCCCGACTTCAGCCCTCGGATTGATCGGCACTCTCGGAGATTGACCTTCATGAAATCTCTTCTCTCTCCCTCTGCGCGCCCGTGACCCAAGGCCTCCCCTCTTGCTCAGGCCGAAATAGCACACCCGCTGCCAACACGTCCCACCCCCTCCAATCGGCACCTGCCAGACAGGGCCAGGCGAGCTGGACGGCCGTCGAGCTACATACAGTAGGCTGCTGCCCGGCCCATCTCGACCCGGGGCGTCGCGCCCAGACGACGGCCAACGTCGGCCATCGACCGCCGAGCCGGTGGCCAGCCAACCATCGGATCCAGTTCCATGCCGCCCCAGAGCACCGTGCCATGGACATGCAGTAACCGAGGACCTTGTCCCCCTGGGAACAGCGGCCGCTTCGCCACCACGGGTTGTGCTCTCCGTATGGACTAACGGCCTGCATGGCACTGCGCTGCTGCTCCTACCAAGGCGAGGCGGGACCAGGCCAGGCTAGGGCCCATCTCGGGCCTGTTTACCGTACGTCGCCTTGTCCCGCAGCGCCATCCCTCCCGTTAGTATAAGTACCTTCCTTCCGCTCCGGCGTGCTCCTGGCGTCTCACACGCCACCCTGTCATCCACCTCTGGTCACCTATCCGCTTGTCGCCCGTCGTCCGTCGCCCTTTCCTCACCTTCTCCCCCTCACCCTTTTCCCTAGCCGCCCTTCTCTTCCCCGCCCCGCCCCCTCCCCCTACATCCTCACGCCGCCATGAAGGTCAGCGTGCTTGCCGCCGCTGGCTTCGCCACCGTGGCCTCGGCCAACCCCATCGCCTGGAGCCAGATCTCGCCCAGGAGCGACCTCGCCAACCGCGCCAACCTCGACGCCCAGCTCGCCTCTCGCTCCATCTCTGGCGACGCCGCCACGTTTGCCTCGCAGTCCTACGACTACGTCGTCGTCGGCGCCGGTACCGCCGGTCTTGCCGTCGCTGCCCGCCTGTCCGAGAACGGCAAGTACACCGTCGGTGTCCTCGAGGCCGGTGGCAGCGGCTTCGGCGTCGGCATCATCGACACCCCCGGCCAGTTTGGCGCCGACCTCAACACCATCTACGACTGGAACTACACCACTGTCGCCCGCCCCGACGTCCCCTCGTCGGGCTGGCCCCGTGGCAAGGTCCTTGGCGGCTCGAGCGCCCTCAACTTTGAGGTGTGGGACCGCAGCTCCAGCATCGAGATCGACGCCTGGGAGCAGCTCGGCAACCCGGGCTGGAACTGGAACAACCTCTACCGCGCCATGAAGAAGTCGGAGAAGTTCACGGCACCCAGCGCCTCCGACGCCGCCAAGCTGGGCTACACCCCCGTCGCCTCCGACTATGGCTCCGCCGGCCCCGTCCAGGTCTCGTTCCCCAAGTACATCAGCCAGCAGGTGCAGCGATGGATCGGTGCCCTCAATGAGCTCGGCATCCCCACCAACAGCCAGCCCAACGCCGGCGACAATGTCGGCGCGTCCAACCACCCTTCGGACATCAACCCCAAGAACAGCACCCGCTCCTACTCGGCCCCCGCCTACCTCTTCCCCAACCAGGCGCGCCAGAACCTCAAGGTCCTCACCAACGCCCTCGCCACCAAGGTCAACTTCTCCAAGACCTACAGCGGCCTCAAGGCCACCAGCGTGTCGATCAAGAGCGGCGGCCGCGTCTACTCGATCCGCGCCAACAAGGAGGTCATCCTCTCGGCGGGCACCGTCAACACGCCCCAGCTGCTCGAGCTCTCGGGCATCGGCGGCAAGCAGCTCCTCTCGTCGCTCGGCATCCAGACCCTCGTCGACCTGCCCGCCGTCGGCGAGAACATGCAGGACCACACCTACTCGGCCACCGTCTACAAGCTCAAGCCCGGCTTCGTCACCCTCGACAGCCTGAGGAACAACGCCACCTTTGCCCAGGAGCAGACCGCCCTCTACCAGGCCGGAGGCGCCTCGATCCTCACCGAGACCGTCCCCTCGATCGGCTACGTCTCGCTCGAGCGCGTCGTCGGCGCCGACCGCGCGGCCAAGATGATTGACGAGGCCGCCGCCTACGTCGCCCAGTCCAACGCCCCCTACAAGGCCACCCTGCAGAAGCAGATCGAGTTCCTCAAGAACCACCCCGACACCGTCGGCCAGATGGAGCTCATCGGCATCGACGGCTACTTTGCCGGCACCGGCGCCCCCGCCGCCGACTCGACCTACTTCACCATCCTCGCCGCCCAGCAGCACCTCCTCTCGCGCGGCAGCATCCACATCACCAAGAACGACCCCACCGCCTACCCGGCCATCAACTCGGGCTACTTCACCGCGCCCTTTGACCTCGAGCTCGCCACCGCCGGCACCGCGTACACGCGCAAGATCGGCCTCTCGAACAAGTACTCGGACATGGTCGACTCGCAGGCCTGGCCCACCGCCGACCGCGACCTGACCGAGTACACGCGCACCACCAGCATCACCGAGTACCATCCCATCGGCACCGCAAGCATGCTGCCCAGGAACCAGGGCGGTGTCGTCGACCCCAACCTCAAGGTTTACGGCACCACCAACCTCCGCGTCATTGACGCCTCGATCATGCCGCTCCACATCGCTGCCCACATCCAGGCGACCATCTACGGCATCGCCGAGTACGGCGCTCAGCTGGTCCAGCAGTCCTGGTAAATATCCCGCCCCCGCGCCCCGTCCGTCATTCCTTTGGTCACGGCGGCGTGCGCGCAGCTAGCTGCTGCTGTGGCGCCGCCCGGGATGGATCCGCCTAAGGAGGCAGGCAGGCAGGCATGGACCCGTTGGACCAAGCTCTCTCTCTCTTCCTCTTCCGGATGGACTGGGGACAAGAAGGCCTTCAAGGACTGACGTCGGGCTCGACGATTCCCCACAATCTCTTCCTCTCCCATTTTCACCGCTCCAAACATACCCACACTCTTTCCCCGCACTTTCTTCTCTTTCTCGCCTCACGTTCTTTCCTTCTCACCTCGTAGCGGCCGCAAGCACCGCCCTTAGGCGATCCGCTCCAACACGAGGAACATTCCACCCAAGGCCCGGACCGGGAGCGATGACGGCCGACGTAGATGAAAAGCAAAACGGAAGCAGAGTCAGGTCGCCGCATGCCCGGTCCATTCGCCTCAACAGCCTCCCCGAGGTCGGCGCCGCGAGGCGTCCCCGGTTGGCATTCCTTCGTCTTCCGCACTTTGCCCCCATTGCTTGTTTCTTGCCCATCTTCCCCCCGCCCCCATACATCGTGGAATACCCCAAAGCGCTCTCTGCCCCGCGTGGCCTCTGCCGGCCACGGAGGCAAAGAGGGCTTGCAGATGCTCTGGCACGAGCACATCAGCCGCTCCCCTCCCATCCATTCGCTTTCGCATCGGGCTCTCTGCTGCCCTTCCCCACCTTGTTTGCTTTTGATAGATCCCTCGCTTTTTGCTGACGGCTGCCCTACGTCTTCCTGCAACGACAATTCATGAGCGAGATGCAAAAGAGTTTTCCTGTTCGTCGTTGCTGTTGGTCGCTCTTGTTGCGCTGTGTGTTTCCTGCGCAGGTCTGCTGTGAGGCTTGGGAAGTCGTGGCAAGGCCGGAGGAAGGGCTCGTCGCGGCGAGAGGCTGGCGGCGTCGGGAGTCGGGGGGCTGACTGGCTGGCTGGCTGGCTGCGCTGTGGCCAACATTTTTTTCTGCGTGTTGGCTTTGGCTTCGTTGGCGCGCCTTTCTTCCTCTCTCCACCAACCCACCGACAGCCTCCTCGTTCCCGTTGCTGCTTCGTGGCTCTTTCCCGTCGCCCTCACCCTCGGCCCCTCCTCTGAGCAAACCTCTTCCAGCGGGAGTCTCCCAATCCCGCTCGTACTCAGCCCTTCCGTGCCCCAGGATGGAGAAGAGGTCACGCTCACCCGAGCCGGTGCCAGCGCCCTCCACCGTCGAAGCGGCTGCTACTGCACCAGAGGCCACCGCTTCCGAGGTCCCTGTCGACGCTCAGCCCAGCGCCAAGAAGGCTAGGATGGAGGAGCCCGACAACACCCCGGCTGTGCCGATCGCAGACGCCACCGACGCTGATGCACCCACTGCGTCCGCAGGTGCCGCCGACCAACCTGCCCCCGCCACCTCTGCCTCGGGCATCCGGCTCGGACACATGACCGAGGAGCGCGCAGGCATGACGCAGTACATCAACCCGGACCTCCCGGCATTCGAGGGCATCATCAAGCAGCGCTTCACCGACTTCATGGTCAACGAGATCACGCTCGGCCCCGAACACACTGTGTGCCGCATCACCAGCCTGGACCCGCCCGAGGGAAAGCTGCTCCAGGACCTCCGGCGGGCCAGGGGAGAGATTGACGAGGCTGAGATCCAGCGACAGGAGGAGGAGGCGGAGAGGAAAAGGCAGCAGCAAGAGGCAGAGGCCCAGGACACCACCTGGCCGCACGAGGCCGACGACCAGCTCAGCCCCTACTTTACGCCGGACACCCTCGCAGCACTGCGCAAGATGTGGGAAGAAGGCATCAATCCGCCCCAAGCCGCTGCAGCAGCTGGAGAAGAAGCCACACCAGCAGAGAGCGCTACTGCTCCCGACGAACATGCCAATTCGGAAGAGACAGCCGCCACTGCTGCTCCGGCAGAGCAGGGCGACAGTCAGGCGCGCCCCGCGAGGCAGGCCGGCCGGAAGTCCAACGTGGTTCAGGACGACCGCAAAGTGCTCTCGCGTCCCCTGTCGTCCAAGGCCGAGCGCACGCAGGCCCATGCGGTCTTCCGGGAGCTCTTCCACGGCAAGCTGGCCACCGAGTCGATCGCGCTCGCAAACGACAAGCAGGACGACGATGAAGATGCGCAGGCCAACGCCGCCGCCGCCTCTGGCGATGCGAGCGCTGCTCCGAAGGCCGAGACCTTGTTTGCCGTCGCGGTCAAGTGGGCACGTCGCTCGGATCGAAGGAACAAGGAGTTGCTCGACGAAGAGGCGTTCAACTCTCCGCCCTACATCCACTTCTACCTGCAGAAGACGAACCGAGACCACCAGGAGGCCATGGTGCTGCTGGCGCAGGCGCTCGGCCTCGGCGGTGGTCCCAACGCCCCTCGCAGCAAGGGCGCGTCGGGCACCAAGGACCTCAGCGTCGCAGGTACCAAGGACAAGCGCGGCGTCACGGTGCAGCGGGTCGCGCTCAAGCGCGGCCGGAAGACGCTGGACGAGGTCTGGAAGCTGGTCAACGGCGTCGACGA
>NW_006920870.1:626295-658403 GCF_000417875.1 Pseudozyma flocculosa PF-1
CGCGGCAGGACGCTTCTCCAGGCGGTACAGAGCCGGGGCGATCGAGGCCTGCGCGTCGCGCACCTGCGCTACGCCTCGGAGCCGTTCAAGCTGGGCCAGCTGTCGGGCAACGAGTTCACCGTGACGCTGCGCAACGTCAAGGCGCCCGGCGGCGACGAGTCGGTCATCCACAAGGCGATGCAGACGATCCGCGAGCGGGGTTTCATCAACTACTACGGCATGCAGCGCTTCGGCACGGGCTCGGTGCCGACGCACGAGTTTGGCGTGCTCATCTTCAAGGGCGACTACCGGGGCGCCGTCGAGCTGCTCTTCGAGGAGCGCGACAGCGACGGCGACGAGATGCGCGAGGCCAAGCGCCTCTACCGCGCAGGGCGGGTCGAGGACGCGTTCCACGCGGCGCCGCGCAACTGCGTGGCGGAAAAGGCGGTGCTCGACAAGATGCGCCGGCGCAACTTTACCGCGGGCGACTACCTCGGCGCGTTTGCCAACATCCCGCGCACCCTCCGCCTCATGTACATCCACGCCTTCCAGTCGTACATCTGGAACCGGCTCGTCTCGGAGCGCATCCGCAGATTTGGCCCGGACAGGCCTGCCGTGGGCGATCTGGTGCTGCTCGACGGCGACGATGCCGACGAGGGTGGCGATGGTGGTGCCGACAACGATGGCCAAGGCGAAGGCGAGGGCGAAGCGGAGCAGGATGGCGTGGCCGACGGCGAGGTCGACGGGCCTGCCACCAAGCCCACGTCGTCGTCCGCCACCAACGCCACCACGACGACCGCCGGGACGCCCGCATGGAAGCGACCGGCCAAGGTGCTCACGGAGTCGGACATTGCGACGGGGAGCTACAGCATCCACTCGGTAGTGATGCCGCTGCCGGGCATCGACATCACTTTGCCGAGCGGGTGGATGTCGGAGCTGTACGACAGCCTGCTGTCCGAGTCTGGGCTCACGCCGGCCGACCTGACGCAGAGCAAGCAGGAAGAGTACCGGCTGCGCGGCTCGTACCGCAAGATGATCCAGCTGCCCCGCGACTTTTCCTACTCCCTCGTCCGGTACACGGATCCCGACGTTGCGCTGACGGTGGCCGACGAGGATCGGTGTCTGGGCCTCTTGCCGGAGGGGTCTGAGGTTGATTCGGAGCCGCAGCCGCAGCAGCAGCAGCAGCAGCAGCAGCAGGCGGAGGAGGCCGTGACACAGACTGAGGTTGGCGGCGAAGCCGAGAGCCGCAACGACGTTGCCAGCGACCAAGCTGCCGATCCCGCCAACGCGGTTGGTACGGAATCGACGCCGAGCAACGACGCAGACGCATCCACCGTTCCAGACCCTGCGACAGAGGCAGACGCAACGACTGCGACGACGGCAACAACAACGACGACGACGACGACGACGAAGACGCCGCGCGATCCGTTCCTGGCGCTGCTGCTCAATTTCAAGCTGCCGGCATCGGCGTACGCGACGATGCTGATGCGCGAAGGGCTCAAGAGCGACACGTCGTCGTTCAAGCACCGCCTCATGACGCAGTCGAGCGAGGACCAGGCGTACAAAGGCGGACGTCGATCCGCACCCCCCCGTGGTGATGGCGGTGGTGGTGGTGGTGGTAGAGGTCGTGGTGGCGGAAGAGGTCGAGGTGGAAGAGGAGGAAGGGGAGGAGGGGGGAGGGGGAGGAGGAGGGAGAGGAGGAAGACAGCAGGGTGGCGTCAACGGTATTACCAGTGGCAAGGTGAGGAGCTGGGGCGGCGCTGCCTAGATTTTTTGCTTCGATGCAGCGTCTCGCGGCAAGGGTGGTGGCAAATGAGACTTTGTAATTAGACGAGAAGGGCCAAAGAGAGAGGCGGTCGTACCAATCAAGGCGTCGAACGCAGGGTGGGGTGGCAAGGGACTGCGGGCTCGACGTGCGTGCCTCGTCCCGCCCCGTCTCGCTTCAACCCACCCCCGCCGCCGTTGGTCAGGCATCAAAGGTTCCAGAGACAGCAGAGCAGAGACGAGGGGAGGCGATCAGCGGGCCAAGCTGAGCGAGGCATCGAAGCTGGGCTGGGCGAATCGAGTACAAGTACAGCGGTGACGACGTCGTCGTCGCACGGTCGGTCGGTCGGTCGGTCGGATAGGGTGGCGCGGCGCGGCATAATCAGGGGGGGGGAGGTCTTTAGGGCGATAGAGAATAGGGCGGGGCGTCCGGACGTGGCGGAGCAGAGCAGGGAGGGGGGGGGGGGGCAAAGACAGGGCAGGGCAGCGCCCCGATCCGACCCGAGCCTAGGCAGCCTGCTTCCTCGCCCGCTTTTGCTCGACGGACCCGCCAGCAGGCGCTTCGCCGCTCCGCTTGGACCGGCTAGCGCCCGTCGGTGAGGTCGCCGTCGTCGGCGCCTTGGACATGCTGCTCAGCCCGGACGCGGGCGCGCTGGCGCTGAGCACGGCCCCGTCGAGGCTGGCAAAGGTGCCTGCACTCGCCTTGCCACCGAGCGAGATGCGGCCGCCACCGGCCGGGTGGATGGCGTCCTGCGTCCGCGACGGGGCGCGCGGAGATGCGTGCGGAAAGGGCGACAGCGCCGATGGCGCCGGGCTGCCCGAGGCAGCTCGCGAATGCCGGCCGCGCTGGATAGCGCCGCCGCCGCCACCGCCGGGAAGCGACGTGGCCGAGTCGGTGCGCGCGATGGCCCGCTTGGCAGGCGATGCGGTGCGCGGCGATGTCTTCTTCTGCGCTGCCGCCCCGGACCGGGTCCGCGCTGCCCCGGCGCCCCTGGTCGGAGACGTCCTCCGCGGCGTCGCCTTCGTCACGCTCGTTGGCGCCAGCGGTGGCGAGCTGAACGACGTCCCCAGCATCGTCGTCGGTTGCGGGTAGCCCCAGGAATGGCTGGGCAGCCCGATGCGCGAATTCTTGCGGCTCCACACCGAGACAAAGAGAATCCGCTTCATCTTGCGGTTGTAGAAGAACGCAAACGTCGACCAGAGCAGGCCGGCGCCCGTGCCGTCCAAGTCGTCGTCTTCGACGAATCCGGACGCGTCGTCAAACGACGAGTAGCTGCCGCTCTCGACGCCGAAGCGCGCCTTGGACGGGGAGAAGCCGCGCGAGGGCAGCGCGACATTGTGGCTGCCGGGCGTGCGCGGACCGGAGCTCATCGAGGTGGCGCTCGTGTTGCCGTCCCTCTCGCCGCCGCCTAGGCCGCCGCCGTAGACGTCCTCGTCAAACATGGGGTCGTCGACCATCTCGTCGTCGTCGTCGTCGGCGCCTCGCGGGCGAGGCGTGCCCTCGTCGCGCATGTCGGCGTCGTCGCCGTCCCAGTAGTCGTCGAAGGGGTCGTCGTCGCCAAAGTCGCCCTCCTCCTCGGGCTCGGCGCTGGCGTGCGGATCCGAGTCCATGTCCGGATGGAACGTGAACACCTCGCACTCGGACACGTTCATGATGTCGTCGAGGATGCTCGAGAGGGCCGGGTGGGTGATGAGGGGCGGCAGGTTGAGCGTCTTTGACGCGTCCGGCCCAAACGAGAAGCCGCCGGGGGATGACGTGGTCAGGGCGGTCTCTTCAAACGAGCCAGAGAGCGAGCTGTAGGAGCGCGGCGCATTGGACGTCGTCTTGAGGCTGAGGAGAGTGGTGCTCAAGCTGTTGAGGACCATGGCGGGGCTGATCTCGCGCCGGAAGTCGGTCGGGTTGACCTCGCTAAAGTCGTGATCCGGGAAGGCGACGTTGAGCGTGGCGATCAGCAGGAAGAGGGTCTTGCGCGCCGAGGGCTGGTCGAGGCGGCCAAAGGGCGATGCGAGGGCCTCTTCGAGGTAGTCAGGGGGCGAGGTCGAGGCGGAGCGGAGGTAGGACGACTCGAGGCTCTTGAAGAGGCGCTTCTCCTTGGTCACAGTCTTGCACGAGTAGGCCTCCATGCGGGTGAAGACCTTGCACTCTGCCGACTCAAAGGTGAGGGCGCGCGAGAGGAGCTCGAGCTCGGGGTATTCGAGGTACTTCATGTCGTCGAAGTGGTCTGTCGCGGCGGTGTTTATTTCAGCCAGGCGCGGGGAGCCTGCACGTCAGCATGCAATCCTGCAGCAGTGGCAGCTGGGGCGACGACGGCGAGGTGCGGCCAGGAGCGCCGCAGCCGGACCTGGTCGCGCAACGCCGTCGTCGAGCTGCCATCCATGTGGGCGCTTGAGATGCGCCGTAGGGGCTGCGTCGGTCAGGTCGGTGGCGGGCGCACCATCGAGGGATACTCACGCCGCGTGTCTCGTCTTTCAGGCTCTGGGAAAGAGGCGATTGATTGTTCAATCGAGCCGTGTTCGAGGATTCAACGGGCCAGTGAGGCGGGCAAGTAGGCGCTCGTGCGGGCAAACGAGGGCAGCTGGGATGGAAGAGGGAGCTAGGCGGTAACCGGTGGCTCGACCGACGCGTGGAGGGCGCCAGCAGAGGTTACGAGGGTCGGATGCGCAAGAGTGGGGGAAGGGATTGGTCCGAACACGCCGTGGATTGGGTGCCCGATGCAGCGGTTGATGGCGGCTGCGGTCGAGATTGAGGGTCGGGACCGTGTGCGCAGGTCGACTGCGGTGGGCTGCGTTCGTCTATCTGGCGATGCGGGCGGGGGTCCGTTCGCGGCCAAGTTGGGTCAGCGGGTGGTTGCTGTGCGTTGGCGGGTTGGCGCGTCGCGCGATGTGCTTGCAGAGGGGAGGTGGGTGCAGCCGCTGTTGTGGCAGTGGTGCGAGTGTGCTGGCGAGAGTCGGGGGATGTGGATGTGGTGGTTGATGGTGTTGATATTGATGGTGGTGGCCACGAAGGTGGCGATGGCGATGGCGATGGGGCGATGGGGCGATGGCGATGAGACAGGCCAGGGACGAGGGACGAGGGGGGCGCACCGGAGCGAGCGCGAGACCCAGGCCGGGAGGAGCCGCGCAGTGTGGCTGTGATAGCACCCGCCTGCCTGCTGGCCCTGCTTTCCGCCTCGGTGTCTGTCGCTTGGTTAGGGTAGCCCGTAGCCTGGCGCGCCCCCCTCTTTGCTTGCAGTGAGAGCCAGGTAGGTACCGCCTGTAGCAGCGGCTCAAGGCCCCTCGGGCTGGTCCCCTTGAGCCTGCCAACGTGGGCTGCCCTACGGCCGCGCCCAGCGTCCATCGGCGCATGCGAAATCGGCGCATCCCTCCGACCCTCGCTCCGTCCGCCCGTCGTGGGCCGGCGCTCCCGGCGGCGCTTTGCTCTCCCCCCTCGACCGGGGGCCTTTCTCCTTGCTGGCATCCCAACCAACGTGCTCGCACGCCGATCGGGTTGGCGCGCTCGTCGCTTGCAAGCCGTTGCTCGACACTCATACACTCTGGCCTGCTCGCACCCAACCCGGCGCTAGGGCTGTATAACGGCGTTTACCACCACCACCACCCCTCTGAATGTCATTCGTATCAGAGCGGCTAGTCGGTCGTTGATAGGCAGGCGCACGGCTCAAGGCAGGCAGGCAGGGTCCAGCTGTACATGGCCGAGATGCTGCCAACGACGCCTACCTGTCTGCTTTTGGCTTTGCGGGGGTGATCTTGCGATGGGTCAGTGATGCCTGCCTGCCTGCCACAGGCTAGGCCAGTCGCCTTGCCTCTGACGACAGACAGACAGCCTAGGCCTGCTTGCCTTGCTCCCTTGCTTGGTTCCATCCAGCCAGGCAGCGCTGCCACCTCGTCCTCGATGAGAGCACCTCGACCTGATTGGACCGAGGCGTCGAGGGCCGTGCCGTGCCTCGCCATGCAGCCAGCCCCGGCGCACCGGCAGCCGCACCGTGCAAAATCGTACGAGTAGGCGCTCAATCGGGGCGACCTACGACTTGTTGGCATCGGGCTGCCAGGTCTTCAAAGGCCCAGACGACGATTCTACCTCAACACACGGCCCTGGCTGCCTGCGTGGAAGTGCACCCCAACCGTCCACGCTTCGCTTCCTTCTTTCCTCTGCCAGGCGCAAGGGCGAGAGCTCGGGGTCGCTCTCTTGGAGCGTCGTCCCTCGTCGTCGTTGAGCTGTGCCTCTGTGCAAAAGGTTATCACACATGCACTTGCGGCGTCGAGGGGGGAGCGATGGGCCAGGCCCGACAGGATTCCCGATTTCCCTGCCTTTGCCTGGCCTGGCACGCCTGCCTCTGCGCTGGGGACCGAGCGCGTTGAGAGGCAGAGGCATCAGAGACAGGCCGCCAACAGCCGGCCAGGGAGGGCGCCTGCCAGCGCGCGCGCGAGTCCACGCGCGGAAGGCGAGGCAGGCAGGCGAGGCCGGGCTGGCTGGCTGCCAGAGAGGAAAAAGAGCCGGCCTGCTTGCTTGCTTGTTGGCTTGCGCTTGCCAGGCTGTCAGAGAGGCGACAACCTCCCCTGGCCTGGCCTGGCCTGGCCTGGCCTGGGCGGCGGGCGTGTCACTTCCCCCTCCTCTCCCTCTGCCTCCCTAATCATCACCACCACCACCACCACCCTAACCCCACCCACCCACCGCTTCGCACACGCCCTTGTCCCCTATTCCGCTCAACGCCTGGCGGCTTTCCCTCTCCACTGTCGGCGACGTCGTACCCCATCATCACATTACGCTTCTCGCCATCTTGACCGCATTCATCACGACGCAGAGAGCCCCGGCCATCGACACGCCCTCATCTCGGCCCACCCTGCTCCATCCTCCAGCCTGCCTACCAGCGTAGCCCTCCACCTGCACCCTCACCAACCACTCCCGCCATATCGCCTCTAGACATGCCGCCGGTCCGCCGCCGCTCGCCTCGTGCCACCCCGCGCCGTGGCAGGTCCTCCTCGGTCGCTTCGGCCGTCTCGGTCTCCTCGACCAACGGCGCCTCGTCGCCGCCCCCCTCGGCATCCAAGCCCAAGCGTACCAGGAAGCCCAAGACTGTACGTCCGGCGCTCCCCACCGAGAGAAACCCTCGCCTCGAGAACCACCCCGACCAGCCCGTCAGGCTGCAGCTCATCGAGCGTGAGAACCAGTGAGTGCCGTTGCCATACCGGTCATGCACCCGACGTGCCTCGGTCCGAATCTGACGCCCACCTTGCACCACTCCCGCCCACCTCCACGCCAACAGGGAGATCATCGTCGGCCGCGTCAAGCTGCCGTCCGTCAACGGCAATGACCACGCCTTCCTCCTTAAGAGGTAAGTCTGCCCGCTTTGCCTTCAACCCACAGTCGCCCTCTAGCACTGGCCCTTCAATGTCGTCTGACCATTCGCTTGCTCCTTCTCTCGCACCCTACACGCAGGTTCGACACCGATGCCGTCGCCGCCACCTCAATGTTCCGCGTCGCCTTCCCCTTCGCCGACGAGGCCGCCGAGGCCGCTGAGATGAAGTACCTAGAGACCCGCTACGACACCGACCGAGGCAATGGCGGCCGCATCACGATCGCCCAGCCCGGCGTCAACGAGACTCCAGTCAAGCGCGGACGCGGACGTCCGAGGAAGAGCGAGACGCCGCGCAAGGACGGCGCGACCACGACCGACAACGAGTCCGTCGCCGGCAGCTCCACGTCCGAGGCTGTCAAGGTGCTGCCTGCCGGCAGCACGGGAGTCCGTCTGCAGGGCACCTGGATCCCCGCCGACGACGCGGCCGAGGTGGCTCAGGAGTACGGCATCCTCAAGTTTGCCCAGCCGCTCATCAAGGCCGCCGCCAAGATGGCCGAGGACAGCAGCGGACCCGTGCTAATCGAGGCCACCCCGCAGAAGCCCGCGGAGAAGAGGGGCCGCCCCAGCAAGCGCGCAAAGAAGGCGGCCGGGGATGACGAGGAAGAGGACCAGCTCGCCGGCGACGGGTCGGCGACGGACGCCTCGACGAGCGGACCCTCGGCGCCGCGGATGGGCATGATGCGCACCGACGTCTTTGACGAAAGCGGCCACCTCTCCTCCATCACCATCGGGCCGTACATCGAGGGCATGTCCGCCGACGAGGGCGGGGACGACGAGGATGACGACGAGGTGCACTACTCTGGCCGCGTCCCGATGCCGCCGCGCCGAAAGCGCGTTCAGCGCGAGACGATTCCCGAGGAGGAGGCAGCGACGGCCGCCCCTGCCCTCTCTGGGCCTGCGCCGCTCAGCCAGGCCGAGATTGACGCTCAGATCGAGGAGGCCAAGGCGCTTGCCGCTGGCGTCCAGAGGGCCGCAGCCACCATCGCGGCCCCCGTGGCCCGCGGCCAGAAGCGCACCGCCGTCAACGACACGCCCACCGCAGACCTCACCGACGCGCTCGACGATGACGAGGACTACGCTGCTGAGGGCGGCCGTGTGGTCCGGGCCTTCCGCCGCGGAACGCGCGTGGCTCGCCGACGACCGGTGGCCACCACGGCGGGTGTGCTGACGGCCGCCGGTGCGCTGGGCGCTGCCGGTGCCGCCTACATGACGGGCGTCGACGTCAACACGGCCTTCCAGACCATCTCGCAGACGGTGCAGAGCCTGGGCCTGCAGAACTGGTTCTTCTAGAGGCCCGCTGTCGTCTTCGTCGTTCTGGCGGCGGCCCTGCTGCGGCTGCAATCGTCGTCGAGACCGGAGCCAGGCCCCTCGCGCTTCCCTCGTATACGCACACACACAAATCTCCGTCCTCCCTGCAAGAGGCGATATACCAAGTCCTTTTTCGTCCCACTCTCGTCGGCCATCACCGACCTCTGTCCTCCCGTCGCGGCCGCCCGTCGCCGCTGTCTATAATCCATGGACAAGGTCCGTCCTGGCTTCTCTTGTTGTCGATTTCTTCAGCCCCCTTCCGCTTGGCTCTTCTTTCTCCTTCGTTGGTATCACACACGGAGCGCTACGCCGCTTCGTCCGAATCCCTGTACCTGCCCTAGTCGATCCTCTGTCTACCGTTCATCTCCTCTCTCTCCCTCTCTCTCTCTCTCTCTCTCTCTCTCTCTCTCTCTCTCTCGCGCGCTCGCTCGCTCACTCCTTCCGACCGTGTGTCGTCGGTATGCGATGGTGTAGTGTGTCGTAGGTAGGTCCCGCTTCATCCTCCCTCATCTTGCTGGCCCTCACGCCGTCGTTCCGAGGGCAGAGGTAGAGGGTGGGGGGACGGCGGTACGATGTCGATACGTGGTTGTTCGTTTCGTCCGTTTTTGTCTTTATCCCCTCGGTCGTTGGGCAGTCCAGCTCGTCTTTCCCGCCCTTTCTCTTGGTCACGGGGTTGGTTGGATCTTGGTGACGACGATAGGGGAGAGGGGGCTGGCTAGATGGCCTTCCAACCTCGTTCGAGAGAGGGCCAAGAAGAATACGAAGGCAGGGGAAGGGTTCATCTCATCGACCGAACCGGACTGGACCAGACCCGACCCGTTCCGACCCCCCGGAAAGGCGCGACGAGATATGTAGACAACCACAAACACGTCTCGACCAGAGGCCAAGACAGGAGGGGGTTCAAGGCTTGAATTCAATTTGATTCGGTTCGGTTCGGTTTGGTTCAGACGCGGGGTAGACGTTCCTCTGAAAGAAGGGGTAAGCAAGCAGCCGAGCAAGGAAGCAGACGAGATCCCAACCCTTTCTCAAGCCCTCGCCGGCGGACGCCCATCACGATGTCGAGGACGAGGACAGAGGAGGGGAGGGGGAGGGGCGGTGAGGAGAGAAGACGCTTGACTTAGTTGACCTTGAGCAGCTCGACCTCGAAGACGAGGGTCGAGTTGGGCGGGATGACGGGCGGGAAGCCGCGGGCGCCGTAGGCGTAGTCGGGCGTGCAGCTGTCGAAGAGCCGGACGGTCGAGCAGCACCGATGGCGGTGGGGCGGGGGGGGGGGGGGGGGGATTCAAGGAGGGGAGTCAGAAAGGCGATGCGGTGGGCAAAGATCCGAGCGAGGGGGCGGACGTACATGAGCTTGGCCTTTTCGCCGACCGAGAGTTGGGGCACACCCTCGTCCCAGCCCTTGATGACCTGTCCGACACCGACTGTGGGCGCACGCGCGCACGCGCGCACGGGAGGCAAAACGAGGTGCAAAACGAGATGGCGACGGGTCAGTCGGGTGGCGTTCTAGGCCATGTCGAAGATGGTCGAAAAGCGGGGATGCAAGGGGGATGGGGACGCACTCTGAGTCTGGAAGGGACCGCGGCCGGGCTTGCGGGACGAGTCAAACTCGGAGCCACCGTCGAGCAGGGTTCCGACGTCTGCCCGCATGCAGAGTGGGTGGGTTAGGGTGAAGGGGGTAGGGGGAGAGGAGAAGGACGACAGAGTTCAGCATGCCTGCGTCGGACCCGACACAAGGGGGCGGCAGACAGTCGGGCGAACGACGACGACGCACAGTGGATGGTGACGCGGTCACCGGGCTTGGGGAACGTCTTGCCGTCGCCGGGGGCGATACGCTGAACCTCGACGCCCATGTTTGCAAGTGTCGAACGGAAGGTGGTGGGGAGGGTGGTGGTAAAGTTGCGGCGGGACCGTGATGCAATGAAGGACGAGGTGGGCGTGCGTGTGGATGGTGGTGTGAAGCGGGAAAGACGTCGAAGCGCGGCGGCGGCGGCAGTTGTGGCGGTCTTCATCGTGCGGCGCTTTTCGCTTTGGCTGGCTGCCGGGCTGGGTTGGGCTGGGCTGGGCTGGGCTGGGCTGGGCTGGGCTGGGGACACTACAACTGGCGCTGGGGCTGCAGGTGGTGGTGTCCTGTGCGTTTGGCTTGACGTCGTTCGACCAACGACGTCCGGGCGGGCGGGCGCGAGCGAGCCAACCGTGAGGTAACTACCCTCGAATTGAGCGAGGGCAGCGCAGGGCGTCAGAAGCTGGCCGAGGGCAGGGCAGACGACGAGAGGCGTGCGCCTCTGTGGCAGAGGAGGAGGCCCAGGTCGCTCCAATGGAAGCGGTGGCGTGATCGGGGCGCGGCGCCAGTGTCCCCTTCCTCTGCCGCCGCGCCCCTCCTTGCTTTTGACTCGTCTGCACAGACCAACCTCTTCGGCGCTCTTGCCCGCAGCCACCAGCAGACCCAGCCCCATGGCCAGCCAGGCCTTCCCGCCCGCCCTCTGCTTTCTCCTTCCCGACAACGTGCTCGGCCTCCAGCATCCTTGGCGGGCGGGATCCGGTCGGTCGGTCCTGCGTCAAGCCAAGCGCAGCCAGCCGGCCGAGTGCAGGCATGTATCTTGGCACAGACGATTGAGCTGACTTGCGAGCGAGCGAGCGAGCGGTGGTGGTGGTGGTGGTGGTAATGGTGACGATGGCGCACGAGTGCTGGCCCTCCCTCGTACAAATCGCTGCCTCCGGAATGGTTGATACATATCACCTGCCCCCCACGCTCCTCTGTGACACCAGGTCCCCTCTCGACGCTGCCGCTCTCTACCGAGCGCCGCCGCACGCCGCAGTGGCAAGGTCGCAGCGTCGGACGCCGACCTCAGTCGAACGTGGTGGGCATCTCGAGGCCCCGCTGCCGGTACAGATTATGGCAGAAGTGGGCGAGCGAATACAGGGAGTCGTTGCTCATCCGCTTGTCCAAGAAGCGCCAGAAGTCGACGGACCTGTCGCCGGGCATGTTTGGCTCAATCTCGAGCGCCGGCTCGACGGGCCCAGCTGCATCGTTGGCGTTGGCGCTGGCACGAACCTTGGCCCTGGACGCAATACCGTTGGACGGCGTCGCTTTGCTCGAGTCGAACCCTCCGTCGTCGTAGTCGCTTCCCGACTCCTCGCTCAGCTCCGAGTCGTCGTCAGACAAGGGCGCCACCACCGCCGCCTTCTTGCTCCGGCTGCTGCTGGTGCCGCTGCTGCTCATCTTCTTCTTGCCGGCGGGCGTCGACGTCTTGGCCGCCTTCTTCTTGGCCTGAGGCGTGGATCTGGCCTTCTTGGCAGGTCGTTCCAGCTCGTCTGCGTCCGAAGCGTGGCCTGCCTGCGCCTGTGCCGGCGATGCCTGACCGCTGTCCTTTTCGCGCTTCTTGCCCTGCGATCGCGCAGGATGCAACGGCGAAGACGGCCCCGCGGCCTCTGACGGCGACGCCGGGATGGTCTGCAGCACCATCTTGAGCTCGCCTGGCGGCCGGTCTTTCTTGGCGGCATCGGCGACGTAGGGCCCCGCGTTTTGGAACTGCCGGCACGCGCACCACGCGTACCACAGCGTCGTCCGCAGCGACAGCACGTCCTCCTTCCAGGCGCGGAAGTCTTTCGTGAGCTGCCGGAACTCGGACGTCAGCTTGAAGCACCGCTCGATGTTCTGGGGCGACACGAAGTCGACCGCCACCTTGATGCAGTCGGCCAGGTTGCAGACCTGGTGCGCGCAGCCCGCAGGGATGAAGACGGCCTCGCCCACCTTCTGGTAGATCCTCCATCCCTGCACGCCGTACTCTCGGAACAGCTTAACGCGGCGCTCGGCATCGATAAAGTAGCGCTGCGTGTGGATCGGGTCGTCCTTGAAGGCGCCATTCGGATCGAACTCTTTGCGCAGAAACTCGCGGATCGTGTCGGCGTCTTCGGCGGGGAAGATGTCCCACGCCGCCACACCCGGTCTCAGCTCCTCGGGAACGTCGACCCCCTTGGGCGGCGAAGCGTGTAGCATGATGTTGACGGCGTCGGCCATGTCCATGTGCAGCCTCGTCGTCCCGCGGCTGCCCGGCCCCTCGTCGGACGGCCAGGCATTGTACATCTTGGGCCCGAGGTCCGGCTGGATGACGTTGCGCGGGTAGTAGCTCCCCAGATTGAGGACGCCATCGCGCCTCGTGTAGTCCGGCACGGGCACGGCCCGGTTGAAGTCGTCGTAGAGCTCCGGAAACGTCTCCTTGAAATCGGCCGAGGGCGGCCAGTCCTTGAGCTTCCACGATCCTTCGCCGAGCATCTCCTTGCGCTCCTCGGCCGAGGTGCCAAACGTCCTGAAAAACGTCTTGACGTCCGTCAGGGCCGTGATGCCGTCGTCGCGCTTTCCGAGCTCGGGGTCCTTGTCGCAGCGAACAATGTGGCAGGCATCTTGGCCATAGCGCTCGACAAAGGCTGGAGGGTCCCAGAAGTGCCGCATGTCGCGGATGCCGGTCACGAGCAGCGGCTCGCCGTGCCGCCACTCGCGCTCCATCAGGCGGTTGCTCATCTGATGCCGATCGAACTGGCGCAAGGATCGGAAGCCGACCAGTCTATCGGCCTCGAGCCCTGCCCGGTACGGCGGCAGCGTCGGCCAGTCGATCGGCTCGTGCTTGGAAACGTGATTTCGCCCGTTGAAGTTCGGCTCGGCATCGGAGTCCCACCCTCGAGACTCGCCCCAGAGATCGTCTTCCTGCAGCCCAAGTCGCTCCATGACGGCAATCTCCTCGTCGAGCATCTCGATGTCGAAGCGAGTCATGGGGATGAGGTCGTCGGCAGTGTGCACTCGGCCTCGAGAACAGATCGTCAGCCTGAGGCGCTCCTTGGGCGAGGCGTCCTGGGCAGTGTCGGGGTCGCGGAGAGCCTCCTGGCAATCCGGGCAGTACTCGCGCCCACAGCAGCGGCAGAACCAGCTGGCGGAAAAGATGCTCGTGTTGCAGAACTCGCACATCTGCCGGTACTCCGTCTCGCGTTGCCTCCGAAGAGCTTCGGGTAGCCTGGCGTGAGCGGCCTCGCGCCGCAGGATGGGCAGCAATGACTTGGCCGTCGTCCTCTGCAGCCGTGTGCAGGTATCGTCGTCGATGGACCTGTTGAACGAGCCTGAGTCCGGCACTTGCAGCTCCCGATCGGGGTTGCGAGACGAGACGAAGTGGGCCAGCGTGCTAGCGTCTGAGCTGTCGACGGTGCACGGAAAGCCTGTAGTTCGGTCGACGGGCATGGCCCTCAACCCGAGGAAGCGACACGTATCGCCTGCGATCTTGGTGGTGCAGTGCACACACCTTGGCCGATTGGCGTACCTCGGGGCCTGGCAGCTGCGAAACTGAAGCTCCCAGAGCTGCCCGCCGTGCTCGAATTGGTGCTGCTTAACCAGCTCGTCGAGCGCTGATTAGGAGAGCCGACAGCGGGAGGTCATTCAGGCTGATCAGCTGGCTGCGGTCGTCATCGAAACCAATCTCGGCAGCGTGGCACATCCGGCATCAAGAGGACTCACACAACTTGGGTACGCTGCTCGCCGGTCTCTTTGGAGTCGAAGACGATGCCACGCGGCCCCGCTTCGGGTCCACGGCCTCGCGCATCTCCTCCATCCTGCCTTGCGCCGCCATTGCAGCTTTCCGCTGGGTTGGGGCCTGGTAGACGACATCCTTGGGTGGCGGCCCTTGGTCCGCCTCCATCAGAGTCGGGTGCTCGACAGGTTCCGTGGCTTGGTGAGGCGGGGTCGAGGCGAGCGGCGGTAACGATATGGCTTGCTCTGCTTTGACGACACGGCCATGGATCGGGACGGGGATGACCTCTTCCTCGCTTGCGTGCATGGATTCGGTGGCAAAGGCGTCATCGTCGGTCTCGGGTTTGGTCGCTGGATATGACGCCGCCGGAGGTTGCGGGGCGGCGTCTGCGGGAGCGAGGTCTAGGATGGGAGCGGACATCTGGGTATATACGGATCTATGGCGGGTATCGAGCGGCTTCCGTGGTGTTGGAGTGATATGGTGGGGCGAGTGAGTCGCCAGTCGAGAGAGGGAGAAGAAGCGCGCGCTCGCTGTGCTGGGCGCTGCTGTGATGTCCGCCTGCGAGAGTCGGCCAAAGGCGGCGAGGCGGCGACCGGGTGGCGGCGAGCGACGGGTCGAGTAGCTCGAGGAGCGGCGGTGACGAGGGCGGGATCGAGCTATGGAGTTGCTCAAATATGACGCAGGGCCGAGGGTGGTGGCGGCGGTGGCGATGGTGGTGGCCAGGACGATGGCCGGCTGCTCCCGCTGGCAGCAAGAGAGAGCCGGTGGGGGCCCCCCTTTTTCCCACAGGCCTGGGCGCGTTGGTTGCGTAGGCCGGGACCCGTCCTGACCAGGCCAGGCCAGGCAGGGCGGACAGGTGGCTGGGCTCGCCACAATCTAGGGCCTCTTGCTCTGCCTTGGCTTTGCGGGGTGAGGCTGCGCAACGACGAGGCAGCGTGGTGTGCTCAAGAATGCAGATGCAGGAGCATGGCCATCGGTTTGGCAGACGTCGGAGGCATATAGGCATGCTGGCCGCTCAAGCGTAGTGCCAGGGAGGGAGCAAGCAAGCAAAGGTGGCTTGGCTTTCCGCACGGCGTCGGCCTCGGGAGACGGGCATCAAGATTTATTGAAGGGGGGGCGTACGCGTGTTGGTCTTTGAGCTTGAGCCTAGCCTGTTGGCCGGCCGGCTTGGCCTCGGGCGCAGCACAGCACAGGCCAGGCAAGCGGCTATTCCTCCACATCCGTAGTAGTCAGCGCCCAGGTAGCAGCCAACGGCGAGGCAGAGGCAGATGCAGAGGCCAGCACCTGCCCATGGACAGCCCCCCCCCATCTCTTGCCTCGCTGCCACCAACTACCATCCACCATCCGCGCCTCGTCCTCAACAAGCAAGGCACCCTGCCACCCTCACTATCAAGCATCCAACTGCCGCACCTTGGCCGCGCCCCCCCCCCCCCCACGACCATCTCCGACATGGCCATCTTTGCGGGCCTCCTCGACTTCCTCGGCCTCAACGCCGTCGGAGCTCCCCCCTTTTCGCCAGCCAGTTTCTACTCGCTCGTCCTCTTCAGCTTCAAGACCTGGCCCTTCCTCTCGCCCCTCCTCTCCAAGATCAACGCCCCCCACGGCCGCTTCAGCTTCGACAGCATCCTCAACGTCAACGGAAACCTGGCCTGGTTCCTCATGGAGATCCCCAGCCCCCTCATGTTCCTCGCCGCCGTATCCTCGCCCCCGCTCTCTCACGAGGTCAGGATCGCCACCGACTCGACTTGGCCCTCGCTCCCGTCCCTGCTCTCGCCCTCGCTGCGCGGCTTCCTCTCGCTCCCCTCGGCCAACCAGGTCCTCGCCCTCCTCTACCTCACCCACTACCTCCACCGTGCCGTCCTCTCGCCCCTCCGCTCGCCCCGCCGCTCCGCCATGCACATCTCGGTGCCCCTCTTTGCCATCGTATTCAACCTCATCAACGGCTTCCTCATGGGCAGCTGGATCGGCGGACGTAGCCCTTGGTCCGCCCTGCCCACCGCGGCCAGCGCCTCGGCCGTCGCCGCAGCATCGCACCTCCCCGACGCCGTCACCAGGAGCGCCCTCTTCTCCAAGCTCAGCGGCTCGCTCGCAAAGCCACAGGCGCTCGACGGACTCGCCTTTTCTGCCCCAGGACTGATCCCGTCGAGCGTGTGGAGCAGCCCCCTGTGGTACCTCGGCCTGGCGGGCTGGGCCATCGGCTTCGCAAGCAACGTGTGGCACGACGAGATCCTCCTCAACCTGCGCAGGCCCAAGGCAGGAGACAAGCAGGAAAAGGGCGACGAGAAGGCGGGCAAGCCAAAGTACGAGGTGCCTTACGGAGGCCTCTACCGCTTCATCAGCTATCCGAATTACGCGAGCGAGTGTGAGTGTGGTAGGGCGGTTCGCCGTAGAGGCGGGTGCGTTCCCGGTGGTCCCCTCTCGACCACGTCTGACCTGCTCCTTGCCTCCTCTCTGGCGCCGCATCTCGTCCAGGGTTCGAGTGGTTCAGCTACTCGCTGGCGGCCATCCACGCGCTGCCTCTCTTTTCGACGGCGTCGCTCTCGACGGCGGCCGGGCTCAAGGACCTTGTCGCGACGCTCACCTCGATCCCGCCGTTCCTTTTCGCGCTGGTCGAGGTGAGCGTGATGCTGCCCCGCGCCGTCAACGGCCACAAGTGGTACCAGAAGACGTTTGGCGAGCGGTACCCGCGCGAGCGCAAGGCTGTCATCGCCTTCGTCCTTTAGACGCGCCGCCGTCGTGCCATCGGCCTCGCTGTGGCGTCTTGTCGATCGGCTGGTTAGAGCAGTACCTGTAGCTCGTTCGAGATCGAGACTTGCTTGCGATACGATGTTGTCGTTGCGTCAGCCCGCACCGCCGTGCTGTCCCGTCCGCCAAGCCAGCTCCCCCTCCCTCTGTGTGTGGCTCTCTCGACGGGCTTCGATTTCCACACCGATTTTTGCAGGCCATTTTTGTGAGCGCGAGCCAGGTCGTGGGGTCCAGCTGCGCGGACGCGGGAAGCGGGAGAGGGCGCACCAGGCAGGCTTGCTTTGCCAGGCCAGGCCAGGCCAGGCCAGGACCATGGCCGCCTTCCGACCGCTCCACTTTCTTTCTCAAAGTCGAGCTCAGCACCGGTGCCAGGGGGCACTCTTTCTTCCACCTTCTCGACCAACACCAGCAGCACCTCACCTTTGCACTCGCAATCACCCTCGCATCTCCCCTTTCTCAGGCGCTCGGCAACAATCAACACGCAGGGGCTTCTCGCAGCACCAAAGACAAGCACCTCATCAACGATGGACGACGAAGAGCTCAAGGCCATTCGTGCGGCTCGCATGGCCGAACTGAGGGGAGCTGGCGGCAGCGGCGGCGGTGGTGGCGCTGGAGCCGAAGGATCCGGAATGGGTACGTTGAAACGCACCTCCGCCCTGCGATAACCCGCAATCGATGCGCTGACACCCTTCACGTCTGACTCTGCACAGGCATGGGCTCGTTTGGAGGTCCCTCGACGGGCGGAAACGGCGGAAGGCCAGAAGGTCAAAACCAGGAGGAGCAGCAGGCGCAGCAGGAAGAGATGAAACGCCAGATGCTCAGCCGCATCCTCGACAACGACGCCAGAGAACGACGTGAGTCCCTCCTCCTCCTCTTTCACCGCCTTCCTCTACCCCCCACTGCCCTCTCGACGGGACGCCATCTGAACCATGCCCCTCGTCTCGGTGGACCCCGACAGTGTCTCGTATCGGACTCGTCAAGCCGCAAAAGCACCGGCAGATCACCGACCTCCTCATCCGCATGGCCCAGTCCGGCCAGGTCCGTCAGCGCATCACCGAAGACCAGCTCATCGGTCTCCTCGACCAGGTCGACCAGGCCGGTGGAGAGTCGGCCGGCGGAAAGATTACGGTGCGTGCTGCCCAGTCGCCGTCGCGCTGCCAGTCTAGCCTACGAGGGGTTCGCCCGCTTGTTTGGCGCCGGCGTCTGACCCTGGCTCTCTCTTCCTCCTCTTGCTCGCACGCCCTCAGTTTACGAGAAAAAAGACGGCGCAGGACGACGAGGATAGCGACTTTGATCTTTGATATGGGGCCGTTGCAGCCATTGCGATGCCTGGCACCGCCACGTCGCCTCCTGTCACTGCTCTATCGGCCCAATCGCTCAATTGGATCATCCACTTCTTTCTTGGAAGGTCGTTCGTGTTCTGGCGAACGGCGTCACAAGTTCGAATGAGCATGGTCGTGTTCGCGAGGTAGGGTGCCGGATCGAATCAGGCGGCCCGCCGGTCGTCGCTCGCACGCCCCCACGTCGGACGCGGCCCTCGCTCCTCACACCCACCAACGGACCGACCGTACATACGAGATGCGGTGGGTCGAGGCTCATCGGTGGGAATCGTTCGGTCTGGAACGAGTAGGTGGGGCGGGCATCTTGAGGCTTGAATAGAACAGAGGCGGGCTGCTAGCTCACAACGTATATCTAGAGGCCCCCACCGGGCCCCCTCCCTCCAAATCGACGCCGCCACTTTCCACCATCCCTTGCCAGCAACACACATACACGCACACATACACGCACACAGTCCACCCACCCACCACCCACACACCGATCCCATCCGTGCAAGCAGGCAGCCACGATGAGGTTATCCACTGCACTCCTCGTCTCGGTCCTGTTTGTCTCCTCGACCACGCCCGTCCTGGGTGAAGTGCAGGACTCGAAGCGGTCTCTGATGAAGCCACTGGCAAGATCGCTGAACCTGCCATCGCAGTCGTCCCGCGTTCGAAAGCTCGACTTCCCGGGAACTGGCACCTTTTCGATCGGCATGGCCTTCGGGAAGCACACGTTCCGCTTCGACGCCGAGAACCCGGCGGAGCGGCACATGTGGTCGCTGGCCGAGCGCAGTGGCGCCGCGTGGAAGTCGACCACGGCAGAGGCGTGGACGGGCACCGACGTCTTCGCCCACGATGACCCGCACCTCCTTGGCGTCTGGAACGAGCTGAACTGGGACGGCCTGCAGCCCAACAAGTACATGGTCGTCGTCGGTACGTCGTCTCTCCCCCTGAATCCCCTTGCCGAACACGGGTCGCGCGCGCAAGCCAAAGACGTTTGTCCTCACTGTTCTGCTCGCCCCCGCCCCCCATCCCCTCTGGTCTGCTGCGCCCGCGCTCCAGATCCCACGGACCTGACACTTCTTGCCACTAGGCCCCTATCAACGTCACAATATTCATGTTAGCTATCTCTCCGTCAACGAGCCGCTCCACAAAGCCTAGCCCAAAAAGGCAGCACCCGCCGCGTCGCCAGGTACACGCACGAACGACTGCGAACGGCGTAGTTCGGAGGGCAGGCAGGCGGGCAAGCCACGGCGCCACCGCACACTGCCAGGCATCCACGCAAGCTCACGGATGCGTCCTGCTGTGGTCGATAGGAAAAGCCCCGTCCGTGAGCGAGGCTGGCAGGCTGGTGATGCATTGAAATGGCGAACGTGATGCGCAAGAAGAATATTGCTGCGGGACGGAGAGGCGGTGCAGCAACCGCTCAGAGTGGCTCCTCGCATTCCCCCCACCTTCCCTCGTTGGTCGATCGAGTCCAGTTGATCGGCGCAATAAAATCGAGATGGAACCATGCCCACCTTCGGGCAACGAGGGGCGCCGGCAACGAACGGCGGCAATGGTAGAGTACCCCGTTGGTTGATCGAAGTCAGCCGGCTCGGCACGGCACGGCCGGTGGGGTTGCTGCGGCGCCCCACGTCGGAGGCGGCCCCTGTGTTGCTCCTCTCACCCACCAACGGACGTTCGGTACATACGAGACGAGGTGGGGGGAGGGTCAGGATCGCTCGGCCAAGGGTGAGCAGGTGGGTTGGCTTTCGAGGCTCGACGAGATCAGGGGCCGGTTGCTGGCCTATATCTAGGGGCACCTTGAGCCTTCAAGCCGTCCCCCGTTCGACATCCATCCTTGTCTCCTCTCTCTCTCCCCCTCATAGACAGACCTACCCAGCCACCCTCGCAAAGCAAAACCAACCAGCCACGACGATGAAGTTCTTCACCCCTCTCGTCTTCTCTGCCCTCTTCGCCTGCTCGGCCGTACCCGGTCCGGTCGAGGCGCAGCAGGGGAAGACGGTTCGAAGCCGCCATTACTCGACCTACGGCACCTTTTCGATCCAGCTGTTCGGCCAGTACAAGAGCTTCCGTTTCGACGACGACGACAACGACCGCAACAATGCCTGGTCGCTGGCCGTGCGCCAGGGCAACGGTTGGCACAACATCCTTCAAGGATTTGGTACCGGCTCCACTGCGTATGCCACGGACAAACCCCAGCTCGTCGCCGCCTGGAACGACCTCAACTCGAACAACCTGAACCCGTCCAAGTACAAGATCATCCTCCGTACGTGCTCCCGACGCGGGCCCACGTGCGAGCCCAAACGTCCTTACTGACTGTCTGTCCCGCGTTTCCACCTTCCACCATGTTTGCTGCGCCCGCGCTACAGAGATCAACACCGCAGGCCAGGATGCCCGGTTCGTCGATCTCCCCCTCGACAGGGCGCTGACCCCAGCCTAAGGATGAGCCACCCGCCGAGGCCTGCGCCGACGTGCGGTCGTCGTCGCGCCGCCAGGCGCGGGCAGAAGGACCGCGAACCATCCAGTCGAGCAGACCGGTGCGCCGCCGCCGCCACCGTTGCACGTACGCAGACACCTCTGCACATCCACGTGTGCCGTGCAATGGTCGATATCTATGACTCTCCTGATCCCGGCTGCAGGCTGGTGATGCGTTGAATGGCGAGCGTGATGCGCTAAAAGTACAAGGTTGCGGGACGGAGAGAGAGAAAGAGGCGGGGCAGTGAGGCTGAGCCAGGCGGTCGTAGCGGCTGCTGCTGCTGCTGCTGCTGCTGGTGTTGAGGAATGAAAAGAAACGACGTGACCGGTCATGGCCCGGCCGCCGACGTTGCCGCGGCGGCTCTTTGCGTCTTGACGTGGAAGGTGCACTGTGGCGCCTGGCTGGTCTCTGCGACGACGGCGCTGGGCACGTCGAGCTGTGCGAGTGCGCCGCGGACGATGCCGACGGGGTACGAGAGGAAGAGCTTGACCTCCCTGGCGGTTTCCTGTGCGCCCCTCGAGGTCGACATGGCGCAGAGGGGCTTGAAGGCATTGTCCTGGAGCACGTAGACGCCGCGGTGGTTGGTGCGGAGGTTGTCGACCTGTTTGCCCCAGATGGTGGTCCAGAGCTCCTTGCAGATGAACTTGAGCACGTCGAGGGTCTCGGAGAAGCGGGCGCGCTCGCGCGAGAGGTGCTCGGCCAGGTTGGAGCCGACGTGGAAGCCGATGGCCTCGAGGCGGGCGCTGACCATGGCGTCGAGCTCGGCCGCCGCGCCCTGGCCGTCTTGGCCCGAGTGGTGGGTCGAGGGATCCGTGGTGTCGCCGAGAGGTGCGATTCCGGCGTCGGCGAGCTGCTGGCGGGCGAGTCGCTGCTTTTTCGATGCGTGGCGCGAGCTGTAGACGAGGCTGTAGACCATTTCTGTGGCGAGGAGGTGCCATGCCTGGCTGTCGACGTAGTTGGGTGGCGGTGTGGCGAGTAGTAGCGTGTCCTGGTTGATCAGCGTGGCCGCCGAGTGCGGGTCGTCGGCCGCCGACGAGGATGGGAGTGCGGCGGCGAGGTTGGGCAGCGAGTGGAGCGGTTTCGAGGCCGTCGAGAGGGTAGACTGGCCGAGCGAGAGCCTCTCTCCGCCGGCCGGTGTCCCGACTTTGGGCGATGACATGGTGTTGCGGTGTTGGGTAGGGTTTGGGGACAAGCGATGATGATGGTGGTGGTGGTGGTGGTGGCGAGAGGGGCAAAGGTGTTGGAAGTATCGAGGGTGGTGGGTGGTGGGAGGTGGGTGGTGGGTGGTGCGCTCGGGCCATGGCTAGAGGGGGCTGCCGGCCTGTGTTCGGAAGCGAGAAGCCAGATTGCCCCCCACGTGAAGCCAACCACGTACGGGAGGAAAAAAGCACAGCGGGCGACAGGGCGGCGGCGAGGCGCGCTTTGGCCCTTTGCTCGTGTGAGGACGGCGGGCAGCGAGGGACGTGTTGGCTGGGTACGGCGTGTCTGTGTTGTATTTGGCCCGCCTGCATGGACGATCCGCTCGCTGCCTCGTCTGGCAGGCAGGGCAGGGCAGGCTCCACTCTCGACGCTGGCCCTGGCCTGGCCTGGCCTGGTTGTGTTGTTCTCGGGTCCCTCGACTCGTCCATACCTCTCGCCTTGCCTTCCCCTGCTTGGCTTCTTTCTACCCCTCGACCAGGCGCATCGGGTGCTCGCTCTCCCCTACCCTCTGGACCTTGACGCGCCCACTCCCATATCGATCCTCGACCCCCGCCGCTGCCAACTCGCCACCACCGCAACTCATCCTCGCTCCAGGCCTCAAGACCACCCTCCTCGTCACCTCCGCATCGTCTCGGTTCCCAACGTCTCCAACAAAGCAGCGTTCCACGGCAGCAATAGAACCCGATCCATCCTCAGGAACCCTCGCTCGATACTACCCAGGCGCACCCATACCAATTGCAAGCCAACCGGACCGACCTGGCCAGCCACAGGCAAACGAAGCATATCTATCCAGCTCATCTTTAACCAGGCTCGTCGTCGGAAAGCAGGTCGGACAAACAAATCAGGTGAGTACGGCCCACTGCTTGCATCGCCAACGCCGCCCGCTGACTTGGCCAGACTCTGCTTGCCCGGACTCTACCCCTCTGCCAGTACCCCCTGACCGCAAACAGAGCCTATCCTAACCCCCTCGCCCGCAAGCCGGAAACAGCATGGTCGAGCCCCTCGGAGCTTCCTTTGCTGCAAACATCATGTCAGGCCAAACGAGCAGCCCCTCCGCTTCCTTGCCTGGCAAGGCCGGCGCCATTACCACCAACGCCACCGCAACGACGCCAGGCAAGGCCAAAAAGCAGGCACAGGCGCAGAGGACAAGGCTTGTCGCTGTGAGTCAACGGGACCTTCGCCACTGCAGCGCAAGTCGAGCCCCTCCCGGTGTTCGTCGACAGATGAGCTGATATGTCGCATTCTCTCGGTCACCTGCCGCTTGTTCCTGGCTCAGCTCTCGAAACACCTCATGACCCGCTTGCAGTATGCCACCTTCAAGGTCGAGCATGGCTGGGTACGTTTTCGACCCACTGCAGGCCCAGCAGCGTCCTGCCGGGAATGGTTGCTGATCCTCCGAGCGCCCTTCCCTCCTTTGCATCGCCTCGACCTGTCCCTCCACAGGCCAAGCAGTCGCTGTCGGAAGTCGAGAACCTCTACTATCACCAGAGCCAGGGCAGCAGTCGGGAAGGCCCAAAGAGCAGCGGGCCGTCGCCATCCTCGACGGGGGCAGCCGCCGACGGTCCAGCCACGCCGAGCGTCGCCTCGTCCAGCTCAATCTCGTCGCGGCTGTTCAAGGAGGCGGCCGCACTCAAGAGACCGGAGTCGGACGGCGGCGACGTCTTCGGTGGCTACGGCCTCGCCACGCCACCTGCATCGGCCGGCACACAGCCAGGCTCGTATCTCGGCGGCGGAAGCGGCAAGGCGAGCGGGGCTCAAGGTCGAGCGCCGTCCTACACGTCCGTCTCGCCGCCTGGCACGCGCGCACCAGCGCTGGGAGAAGGCTACAGCTCGAAGCGGCCATCACCGCGCGGCTCAGCACCTGGAAGCGCATCTCGACCGTCAGCAACGACGGCATCGAGGTCCACAGCATCGTCGTCTTCTGCGGCTGCGGCGACGTCCTCGGCCGGCGCATCGCCTGCCAATCCCAACGGCGCCACCAGCTACGCGGACTTTTGGAGCCGCGTCGGTTCGTCGTCGAGCCTGTCCCGGACCGGCGGCACCCCTCACCAATCGGAGCAGGGACATCGGGGATCGGTCGGCCCGACGAAGCGCGCAGCCGATACATCGCCGGGTGCTCTCGAGCCTTTGGGCCGAGGATCATCGACGGCGACGGCGGCGACAGGCAGCTACGAGGCGAGCGGCGGCAGTCCGCTGAAGCGCGTGCGCATGGATCTCTCGCCTACCAAGACTGACGGAACCAGCGGCGGCTCGCCCCTCTTGGATCGAGGCCCGAGCTTCGCCGCTAGGGGCAAGGCTTCGACGCAGGTCGCCTCAGGAGGGTCGCCAGCTGCAGTGGCGACACTGCCGCGGCTATCAAGAAGCGGTAGCCCGACCCCGAGCTCGAGATCGTGAATCCGAAACGGGCGCACCCGGGCGCCGTTGTGCAGCAGAATCAGGATGGAAAGAAGCAAGCAAGAATCGAGGTCGAGGGCAAAGGAGAGGTCGCTGTTGGAGAGGGTGGCTCGCCTCAAAGGGGACGCGACGACGGCCACAGAGGTGCGACCGAGCTTCTCCTCTAGGAGCATCTGGCCCATGATCGTCCTCGGCATGCCGGAGGTCATTGAGGCGTTCTGCTGCGGCTGGGCGTCGAAGGCCTCGCATCGTGCCCGTCAGCTGTCCATGGGATTGCAGCGACCCAACATGGGGCCACGACCATTCAACGCCCCCTCAGCATTGCTCTGAGCTCCCCGTATCGCATCCGGCACGACCAACACGTCACCCCACAATGCAACAAAGCAATGTATACCATGCCCTAGTGCCCCGCACCCGCACCCGAAGCACGTACACCCACCCGGTGGGGTACTCGTGAGTCGTGTGGCTGGACATGGATGCATCCGCCGACGACGAAGTGCTCAGATCTGTTGATGGCTCCTCGGTAGCCGGCAGACCCGGCTGGTACGTCGAGTCCTGTCCTGTGTGTATACATGCTGCCATGCGCACCGCGACTTGTCCAGCTGGGTCGTAGCCGTACATCCGGAAGTATCGTGTTGACCGCCTAGACGATGGAGCTAGGGATGTATGAATGAAGAGAGGGACGGGGACGGTCCCAGCTCGATGGAAGGCGAGGCGGCGGGCGTACAAAGGACGGTCCATCGGATACGAGCGTATTACTGCACCTCGACGACTATCGCATTCCATGATGGAGTCCGGGGTCAATGTCGAAGGCAGACCGGGCCGGGATATTCACATGTGGCGTTCTGTCCTGCGGGTAGATTGTAATGGCATGGTCTCATTGGGTCGGAAAGCAAGCGAGGCGGGGTGGGGCGGGCATGTGTTGGCTAGATCGATCAGATGCACCCCTCCTCGTCCTCGCCTCTGCCGAATCGTCTGTTTGTTCGGACAGAGCTGGAACGGCGGTGTCGTACTTGCTGTGTCCATAAGTTACTTGGCTGCTACAGTAGCCCGCGCCCATTGCACCCGAGCAGGAGAGGTACATACGTGTGCAGCTTCCAGGACAGACGAGCAATCATGGCGCCAGCGATGTCAATAGACTGAGACTTGGCCCACGCATCGTCGCCGCTTGCGAGTCGGTGCCGCAGCTAGCAGGCTAGGCTAGCATGGGCGTCGACTTGTTGGACCGTGAAAGCTCCAGGCGATTTTCTGTTGCGCTAGCGGTGCAAGTGGTAGATGAGATTCAGCCGATGAGTCGACCCCGCACCCGCACCATGTCAATCAATCAGGCAATCTACCCGGACCATTTATCTTGTGCGGGTTGCCTGGCGAGCGCCGATGGTAGATTGCACAGCAGGTGGCCCACGTCTCTTTATTGGTTGACTGTGGACCATGGGAAAGATTGGCTTGAGATAGATTGCCATCTCGCTCGCCTACTGGCCTGGCCTGTGCACCGTATTGCACTCGCGCCGCGCAGTAGATCGTCCCGGGATCCATTACTGCGTAGCTCGCGCGCTTCGGGACCGGAAGAGGCCGATCCAACTCGATGTCCACCTTGCCCTTCCCCTCCCGTTTCTCGCTGCTTTGAGCCGCACACACAGAGCGAGTCGATGGGATAGAGATGCGGACCCGATGTCGTATTGAAGATGATCGAACGACGACGATCTGCGGGCTGACCAGGCCGTCAGCCCGCTGCCGATGTTGAGCAACTGCTGACGGGCAGGTTCCAGGAGAGTCAGCCAGCCTCGCCTGCCCTTGCACGCTCGCAGATCGGTCGACCAGCCATCTACACTCACCCAGGGCAGGCAGGTACATGGGACGGAAGAAGAAGGAGTCCGAACAACTCGCCGCGCTCCCTGTGAACCGGAGACATGTCTGCGGGAGGGAATCGAGCCTGGGCCGGGTGTGGAAACGGGCGGTTGTCGTTTTTTGCTCTTTTTCACACCGACCCCTCACGCCTGGCAGGCATACATACATGGGATACAAGTACTGGGCGGACAAGCAAGGGAGCGAGGGGGGCTGCGGCGGGAAGGCGCAGCCTAACAACAGATTGCAAGCCGGCAGGAAGGGGGGCGCTCGAGGCAGGCAGGGGGGAGGCACCCCCCTCACCCCTGCCCTTTCTCGCCTAAAGTGCATTCCGCGCCCGTGCCACACCTTATGCGATCCCGACGCCACTACTGCCTACCACCACCATCAGCCACGGCCCGAACGATGGCCCGGAAGCATACTGTAGGTGAACCCCACCCATGGTCGTCGGCTTGCCGGATCAGGCTGAACAACCATCGCGGGAGGACAGATGGATGTACCAAGAGGGGATCTCGGTGCGGGCCACGCTGTGAACCAACCACGTACACTATCTAGGTGACTGTCGGCAGACCCTTCCTCGCCTTGCCCCATCCGAAGTGGTCCGTCACGATCGCCGACTTTCAGAGGCACACGCCCGGCCTGGGCTCCATCTGGTTCAGCTGCTCTTCGGTACGGAACGGGTGGACGTCCTGCAAAGAAGAGGACGAGGAAGGCTTCAGCGAGACTAGCGGTCGACTAGCTCGGTGGCACATGCTCTCGGGTACAAGTCGGACCGGCCAACGTGATCATGGGTTGATGACGCGTCGCCAACCCACCCCTCCATACCTAGGCCAGGCTACCGACTGGTACATAACCACATGTCCTCAAGATCTGCTCGTCCAAGCTGCGCCGAGCCGTCCAGCATGCGGAGGCGGGCGCCGAGTCAGCATATCTCCCCTCGTTTCGCCAACTCTGGAAGTGATGGATCACTCGTCTGGCATCGTGTTTGGCGAAAGCAGGCCGCAGACAGCCCATGCAAGAGCAGCATGCCCGGCACATGGCCAAGCAAGGCGTGAATCCATCCGATCAAAGCGGGCAGGCGGCGCAGTACCGAGATGAGAAGGGCTGGCTGGCCATGTTGAGTGAATCGCGATACGTATTGCACCACCGCCCTTTGCCGCCCGCGCGCCATTTGTCGTGGCTCAGCTCGCGGCGAAAGCGGCGATGACCGCAGACGGAGCTCGACCACGAGGAGTCACCCCTTGACAGTTTGGCGAGTGTGCCTGCCGACACCTTCGGGTCGGGTGCCGTACCTTCGGAAGCAAGGCAGCGCGCGGCCATAATCTGGCTCGGTCGCTGGCACGGCCGGCTTCTGGACCTGACTAGGCACAACCGAGCAGGGAGGATCCTCGGTCGACTAGATTGAGCTCGAGCTCGTCGCCGGATCGGTGTTTGCAACAGGTAGGCAGGCAGGCAAAGCAAGGTCCAGCTCAACGCCATCCCGAACCAAACTCGGAATGACGTTCCGAGCCCGTCCGTCTTCCCGGCCATCGTGCGCCGCGCCTGTTCCCATCTCGCTCAGCGCATTGGGTGCCAGATGACTGTCCAAGGGTTTGTCCTCACTGCAAGGGTCCGAGAGCGCGTGTGCAGAAGGCAGGCGAGCTGTATTCGTACACAACCTTGAGAACCTTGAGCTTCGTTGGAGTGGCGGCCCGGGACGTGATCGCCTGCGTCGCCCATTGATACGTAGGCCGGCGCATTCTAGGGTGGAGCGACCAACGTGGCGCAACGGTAGCGTTTGACCTGGCCAGACCGAGGATGCTCAGTTTACCCGCTGGTTGGTCCCACCAGCCGATGGTGTGACAAACCTGCTCCACGCGCCGTTCGATCAAGGGCTAAGTAACACAGTCTTCTCGTCAAGAGGTCCGATATCGGCCCACTGTGCAGAGCTGAAGCTGTCTTTCCATTTCGTCGGGATCGGGACCTCGAAGCGAAGGAGGAGGCCGAGGGCGAGGGAAACAGGGCCGAGGTGCGAGGGCAGCGAGACGAGGGGATGCTGGGAGTCGCGGCTCGCGCTGGTGCGCTGCGGCAGGTATGTAGGCGTGCTGGAGATTCGACGCAAGTCCCCCTTGCACAGGCACAAGGCAGAGCCGAGCAGGACGACCCACCCCTTGTGGCTTGCGCCTCGCCGCTCCCAGTTTTGCGCCACTTTGGCTTGCCTGGTCGTTCGTTGACCTTCCTCTCGGTCGTGGTCGATGCTGCGGCTGCGCACCCGGCCATGGGGGCTCAGGCGAGGCATGCCCCCGCGCAAGCACAGCGTAGCGTGGTCCGTTGGTCGATGGCCACCGGAGTAATTCTTTCTGGAGTGCCGAATGCTCGTCTGCCCGGCCGGCTCGGTTCAGGACGATATGTAGCCTGGAGCTTGGCATCGGCCAGCCCGAGGCAGTGGCTGGCATGTGGGTACGACAGTTTCCATGCGCAGACCTCGCCCATGACGATCGATGCCTTTGTCGTCGATTGTCGACGAGGACGAGACGGGAAGGTCGACGGTGCTGCGGCGTCATTATTTCGACAACCCTAGTGTGCAAGGCCGAGGACGCAGGGGAGGGGCCTCATACCCGAGGGACCCGACAACAATGACCGACGAGCCGGTCGAGAAAGGGGGCATGTGCTCGAACGGCATCGCCAAAACATGGGGTGCGCCACAAAAAGTACGTGTGGCCGGCCGCAGCGCCGGCCCACGCTCGACGCCGACGTGAAGCCGGCCTCCTCCCCAGAGAGAACGTATGTACGTGTGCGTGTACCTAGAAAGCCGGCCGACCGACCGGCCGTCGAGGTCCACTCCACTCCTACGGAACGGAAGCTGGGCATGGGTACCTACATGCAGCCCGAGCGCCACCATCGACTCGTCCGACCTTGACTGACCCGTGTGAAGATCCAAGCAAAATTCCGAATCGAGAACGAGGAGGTCTGCGAGCGGCGCCAGACCGCAGCGGCCCTTGCCAACAAACATGGGTGTGGGGGCAAGAGCCCGGTTACTGCGCGCGACCGGGGCGGTGCAGTCGCCCGAGGCAGAGGGAGAAAGGTACGGTGGCTGGCGGACAACGCGCGGAGATCCGAGCTGCCGCCTTTCAAGCGCCGGCCCAACTCGGCCGTCGTGGACCATCCTCGGCACCGGTGCTCCTCCGTCATGAACGCCAACAGCGTTGCTTTATAGTACATACGTGCGTGCTGTTGATGTGGCATCTCAAGGCGACTTCCTGAGTTCAAACCCCCACACACAGTGCGCACCGGCCTGCGCTACTGCGCGTTCCAGAAATCCAGGGAGGAGTAGAGTGGATTACGGTTTGCAGACAGAGGGTTGGCGCGAGGTGGCCTCGCCTGCCGTATTTACGTCTCGACCGGCGTCGGCCATCACACGGGTCACCGCCAAGCCCGTTGGTAGGTTGCCGCAGGGGGCATGGCATGGTCTTGCATCGTGGCCTCGGCTCCGTGGCCTTCGTCCCAAGGCCGTCCGCCAGAGTACGGGGTCTGACCTTGACGAAGAGATCTCGGTTGTTCAGTCAAATGGCCTCGACCGTACATCTGGCTCGCCGGGAGACGCCTAGTACATATCAGACCTCGTCGCGCTGGTTTAGGGTGGTGCCCGTTGTCTCTGAGACCGCACAAGACACGGTCCACGTCCAGAGCTGAGAACCCGCGCCACCGATCGAGTCCCGCCCTTCGTTTGGGCGTGTCTGCGGCTTCAATGGGCACAGGCGCGACGATCCCGGCTGCGGCATGTATGTACCTACATCCGCATGTGCGAGTACAAAGGCTCCCTGGCTGCGACGATTGTTTCCGAGGCGATCGAAAGACGATGACAAAATCGGATCCCGCTTTGCGACCTCTGCGAGACAAAGGCAAGCTGCGATAGCGTAGCGTAGCGTCGATCATTGTCCGTGCGCGCGCTCTTCTTTCCGCATCTGCGAGGCGCCTGGTTGGCTCCTTCGTGGCCATTGTACTGTACAGTAAGCAAGTGCCCCCACTCTTCCGGCCCTACAGTCGAGTCCGTCGTTGTGCCTAGCACGTTCCTCGGGACTGTGGACGAGGACCAGCAGCCTGAAACGAAAAGATGACGAACCATAGTGCCACAGCCCAAAGCTCGTACTCTGCGAGGAGAGACGACCAAAGTATATCATACCTATGCAGCGAGAAAAGACCGTCGTGATGGACCTGAGTCTGGGCCTTGCATCCGACGAGGAGCGAACGCCCTACAGTAGGGATGACGATAAGGTTCGTGGCGGAGATGTGGCATCGAACACCTGACGAAAGACACTACAACTGAGACATGGCTAGACGAATAGCCTGGGAGGACTACGATTCGCCCTGAGGCGATCTGACGGTCTGCTTCCTGTATCTACGTAGGCTCCGACGACTCGGGTCAGAATGGTTGACGAGCAGGTGTGGTTGGTGGCATGCTTGGCGTAATGAGAGCAACTTCGACCTCGTTCGTCCTGATTCCCTTGCCACAACGAGCACCACTTGTACAAGCCCGATAAAGATACACTTCTAGGTGAGAGAAGGATGAAACTAGCGCGTGGTTGGTTATCGTGGCGGCGGGAGATGCACGCTAGGGAGACCGATGAAAGACGGAAGACTTGGAGGTCTGGGGGGCCTGGGACAATGCGACCCTGATCGCTTACGGAGAACCAGAGCCAACGGAGAAGTGCGGCGTGAGATTCGCCTTTGGCGAGAGAAGGTGGCTGGCTGGCCGGCTGGTCTGGCCGCGCGACGCCACCACGAGCTCGACTAGCGTGCCTAGGCCCGAACGGCTCGGAATCCCTCCTGGAGAACAATGGGGAGCAGAGATTGTTGTAGTAGCGCGGTACCGTACCTGTAGGCCAGCCCCTGGCTGGGAGTCTTCGGGTGTACGCCTCGACCGTCGCATCAAAGACAGGCCCGGCCCAACGTCCGCGGCCAAATCTTCTCGCAAACGGATGATCTTGCTCGTGACCATCTCGCTGGGGATACTGTATGCACGACCATGACCGTCGATCATTGTCCGCCAGCCTACCTTCTGCCCGAAGAGAACCTACACGATGCACATACGTATGTACCCGGGCAGTCCCAGGCTCGTCCTTGGGTGCGGCGAGTCTTAGTCAGCCCTTTGTACCTACACCCGTCCCTTATCAAGCCACAGGCGGCTTGCTTGACTTCTCTTGTCCGAGCTGGACGAGGCGGCGTAGACCCACGTTGGCGTTGGTACGGCGCCACCTGATTTTGACCGCAAAAGGTCAAATGAAATCGCACCAGCGGCGGGGCGCAAGCAAGCCTAGACGCTTCTTTGAAGAAGCTGCATGTGGACGAGGTCCTGACTTAGGCTAGGGTGGATGGATGCTGTAGGCTACTACACTCGAACCTTGTTTCCCTGCCTGATTTGCTCGATGAATACCACGGGCTCCCTGTGCGCGCCGCCCGAGCCTTGAACCTTGACAAGACATATAGCGTCCGAACGGCGTCGGTGCGGCGAGCGTTCGGGATCGGCCAAGGGTGCCAGTAGTGTACGTCCGACACGCAGCCCGCGTGCTGCCTTGCTCGGCGTGAGTGCGTTGGTCTGCCAGGCGGTCGCCCGGACGGGCGTGGCTACGAGATGCGCCGAGCCAAAACTCAGATCTCTCTTTTTGCGCGTGGTTGCAAGGGACAACGAGATCCTCTGGGCAATCGATCTGTCGCTCCGACGGGGGCGACGGCCAGTGAGAGTGTAGGACGGGCTGCGGCTGTACGTGTCGTGCCCTGCTGCGCGCTGCGCTGTCGTGTGTTGCGCATCCGCGCAATCGATCTCGGCGTGATGGCAGCACGAGCGGTGGGCGGCGGCGACAACCAAGGCACGTACAGACAGATAGGAGAGAGTTTTACAGCAACGCAGCTGACGCCGGCTGCAGGGTCTGCGACGGGAACACGCGCGACCACGCACGCACGACAGTAGTAGTCGCCGGCCACTTTGCGACGAGGGCGGACAAGCAGCCGTTTGAGGCCGTCTGACGTGTACTCGTGCCTGTGCCTACGACCGGTCCCAACCCGGTCCGACGGCCAGGTTGCGTCCGTTGACCGGCCAAGGACGGATGCTGTTGCAAACCAAGGCACGCCGAGGCTGGCCCCCCCCCCTTTTCTTTCTTCTCTCGTCGTAGAGTTAACCGTTACGTTCGTACGTACGTACGTACGGTACCGGTCCGACCGTCGTCCG
>NW_006920870.1:658423-678158 GCF_000417875.1 Pseudozyma flocculosa PF-1
CCCGTACCCGACCGGCCGACGTGTCGTCCGTTCGTACGGCCGAACGAACGGACGAGTCGTCGTTGTCGAACCAAACGACGCGCCGACGCGTGTCCCCCCCCCCCCCCCCCCCTTTTTTTTTTTTTCTCTGCGAGAGAGAAATTTACCCTTGTCGACCAGAGACCGGGCCCGGCACCCTTGCCCGCGCCGACAAAGTTAGCGTGGGAGCGTAGCGGGTGCCAGGGCCAAAGGGTCATGAAGGAGAAAAAATCCCCCTCGCCGGCTCGTGCCTGTGCTTGGCCATTCGATTTCCTTGCGTCTTGCTTCCGACTGGGAACAGGGATCCGCGTCTCGAGTGCTATCATGGCTCTCTGAACGACAAGGCAGCGCACACTTGCATGCCAGCACGATGACGACGGCCTGATACAGTACTTATACGGCCTCTCTTGTCCTCGACGGGGCCGACAAAAATGACGGGACGGAAAGGGCCGAGGTAGCCACGCACCGGAGCCGGGCCTCGGCTGGCATCCGGTTCGGTTCCAGGCTAGCAGATGTAGGTTTTCGATCCGTGCAGGCACGGGTCCCTGGCACGCCACCAAATCCAAGGTGGCGGCGTCCCGTCGAGCCTACCGGCTTCCTGGGTCGATCTGTTGCATATCCGTGCGTGCGCGTTTTTGTCCAGGAGGCAGGAAGGCAGGCAGGCAGGCAGGGGAGGCTGCAGCAGGCAGGCTGGCGGCCCAGCGGCGAACCCTGGCCTGGTCTGGTCCGCCCAGACTCCGGTCCGTTGCTCGTTCTCCGCTCCCGTGGTTGTTGTCGTCGCCGCAGTCGTTGTCGTACACGCCGTCGTACGTCGTGGGCGAGCGGGCGGAAGGGCGGAGCGGGCGGCGGTGGTGCAAAGCCGCCGCTCGCACCCACGGCCCCTAGCATGCGGCTGCTGTCGTGGTCACCTACACCTTCCTTAGCCTGCGCTTGTTGCTTCCTCTTCATGCGCGCATCCTCGTACGTAGGCCCCCTGCCCTTGCTTGTTGCTTGCTCACGCCTCACTCGATCTGAAGCCAGCCTTCCTTGCTTTGTCGCCCCTGCATCGGGAAGGGCCCGGCGGACCTGAGGTGCTTTGTCCTTCCTAGGCAGGCAGGCAGGCAGGCAGGCAGGCAAGGCAGGTCAACGTCAAGCCGCTGATCGCGTCGGTCATCTCAGCCTGCCGGCCACTCGGTGGCCGACTCCGATTGACGCCACGCTGGCCACCCTGTCCGTCGGATTGGCCGACCTTTCTCGTTTGCAAACCTCGGGCGGAGACGGGTCCGATCCGAAAGGCGTCGTTCGGCGAAGGCGACCCTCCGCCGCCCGCGTCGGATCTGTCTGAGCCCAGCGGACATCGGGCGACGTCGTATCGTTGCGCCCCATTGTCCTCCAGCACAGCAGCTCACGGCAAGTTCGGCCAATTCCATCTGCGATCGTGTGCGGCGGGGTCATCGACATGCGTGCGAGGTGACAAGCAAGGACGACGTACGTCTGGCCTGACTGGTTGGCTCTCGGCTCGGATCGAGGCGGACGGACGGGCAAGGCAAGCAGGCAGGCGGGGTAGCTGGCAGGACAACGGGCGACATCGAGCAAAATCTTGACAACGCCCCCGATGTAAGCGGGCGAGCTTGTCGGGACGCCCGCATACCAGCTGTCGCCACCGCAGCTCTTACCACGACCAGATGGA
Source organism: Pseudozyma flocculosa PF-1 (assembly GCF_000417875.1). Lineage (NCBI taxonomy): Eukaryota > Fungi > Basidiomycota > Ustilaginomycetes > Ustilaginales > Ustilaginaceae > Pseudozyma > Pseudozyma flocculosa. Next base: position 660,111 of record NW_006920870.1, read on the forward strand.
GCGGCGTGTGTACCTACACCCTGGCTTTCTTGGCTGCAAGCCTGATTGGGATCTGTGCAGCGCTGAACAGGGTCCTTGTGCTCATCATCATACTCACCGGCCTGTACATCGATATGGTCAATACGTGCCAACGTGAGTCATGTTCAACATGCTCTGTAAAGAGGTGCAAGCAGGGGCCGCGTCGGCTGATGATGTTCAGTGTACGAGTGAGGGGGACATGGGGACGGCGCTGGCTCGGTCCGACTCGCTCGCAGCCCAGCTTGGCGGTCTTCCGTTACGGTCAGCCGTTTGATCGGGATACAAGCGCCGCCCAACTGGTAACTAACCCCGGGGGCGGCGCAAGTAGGCCCTGTGCAGATCCATATTGTACACCTCTTGCTTTGCCTGCACGTCGTCGAAACCTCGGAGGCGGCCCGAAACGCACTACACACTTTCGAGGCCAAGCGCAAGAGACGACACACCGTCTAGTACACAGAACGGAGTACCGGGCAGCGGATTGCCTCTTGCTACCGTAGCGGTTGCTGCTAGCTAGAGCTGGCTCAGGGCTCGGATCCATGGTACGACCGCCTCGTTCTCAAGGCCACCGACTCGCTCGCGCAGAGCTGCTCGCCGTTCAGCGCGCCCGCTTCTTTCCCAGCGTACCTACTTCAGAGTGGCGGGCCCGGCTCGGTTCGGGCTTCTTGTCCATGCGCGGGCGCTTTGGCTGATGCGCGGTGCAGGTGGCAAACCATGACACCGGCCGAAAGCTTGTTCGGGCAGGCTGGGCTAGGCCATGATATGGCGGTGGGGGCGGCGACGAAGGAGGAAGGTGTCCAGCTCAGGCAGCAGCAGCAAACGCTGCTTGCTTGCTTGTCCTGCCACCGCCCGAGAGCCGCCCGACCATCTGGCTGGGCAGAGTACGCCGACGAGGAGCGAGCGAGGAGCCAGGCACCCTCCCCCTGCATGAGGACGAGGGGCGGAAGACGAGGCGGGCCACAATATGAGTTGCTGGCCGCCGCCGAGGGAAGGCCGTCGATCCGTGGTCTGCTTGCTTGCGCTTCGTGGATGAGAGTGGGCGGGTCCAACCTTAAGTTCGGCTCGGCCCGCTTCCGGGGGTCTAGCCGGAAACCAAGGCAGGTAGGCTGGCTCTGCTTTCCTGGATGGGGGGGGGGGGGGGGGGCGGGCTTGCTTGATCGTCCGCGCTTGCTCTCACGCTCACTCACCTGAACCCTAGCCTTGCCCGGCCTTGCTTGCCTGGCCTTGCCTGGCCAACCTCGCCTCGCTATGAACCTGGTGGCTTCAGGCAACCACCCAGGACTGAGGGCCGGGGGCCAAACAAGCCTGCCTGCCTGCCTGCCTGCCTGCCTGCCTGCCTGCCTGCTTTTGGAGGGTGCGGGCCCACGCCGCTGCACCGACGAGGGGCCTGCCTGCCTATGGCTGCTGCTGCTTTGGTTGCGAAGCAAGCAAGCTGAGCTTCAGCTGCCTTGTTGGCTGGCTTGGCTTGGCTTGGCTGGGCCTGACCTGCTGGCCTGGTTTGCCCTACCTTGGCCGACGATGAGGGTCCAACGCAACACACCAGGCAGCCGGAAGACCTCCATCCAGCTGGCTGCCCCTACGCTAGGTGCCTACTCAAGGTTCCATCGTAGTCGCCGCCTTGGCTCGCCTGCCCCTCTGTGTGCTGCTGCTGCTGCTGCTGCTGCTGCTGCCGCTGCCTCGGTGGCCGTCGTTGGGCCCAGGTGTAGATCGAGGGGGTTGTGCATGCTTCTGAAATACCAGGGTGCCGCTGCTGCTGCCTGCGCCACGGAATCGCACCTGCCTGCTTCCAGGACGCCGTCACCGTCACCCTCATCCTCGTCCTAGCCTCGTCCTGCTGCCGCTGCCGCTGCCGCCGCCGCCGCCGCCGCCGCCGCCGCCGCCTCTTGTTTCGAGCCAGGGTCCTCCTCTCCCCATCATCTCGTCCTTGTCACCAGCCTTCTCCCTTCCATCAACCACAGCACGCGCACGCACCTTCCTTGCCTTCATCGACCCCTTTAACCTCTTCCTTGGCCTCTTACCCCGCCCCTCGTCGGAGACACCATCAACTGCTTCGAGCTCCGTCGACCGCCGCCTTCTCCTTTCTACACCATCGCCGTCCTGCTCGCACATATCGCCAGCCTTCCCCCCGGACGCAAAGGAGCCATCGTTGGACTTTGCCCTTCTTTTACCAGTCAACATCGACCATTCCTTCGGGACCCACTTCCGCAATCACTTCGGCAGCCGCACCCGTCGCTTTCATCGAGCCTGCCCCCTCCTACGAGCGTCCTTGACATTCAGCTCCTCAGCTATACACACATCGTCCACCTTCGATCCCAGCCCGACTCCGGCAGAGACCATCCTCGAACGCTGTGAAGCGGCTCTTTCGCTGCGTTACTAGCTACCAACAGCTCGTGCCGACTCCGTCCGCCCTCTTCGTCACTCGAGCCCTTCCCAGACCAAAGCTCCTGTCGTATCCTCTCGCCCTCTCTCTCGATTCGAGGCCCGTCGACGCAACGCCTGACCCCTTTTAGGACTGAGCTCCCGCAGCACGTCAAAGTGGATCCCCCACGCAGATACACGGCCGCCTGCATTGCCCGTCCACCTTCCTTCCTCTCGCGTCTGCGGATAGACAACAGGCGTCCGAGACAAGTCGAGCCGTCAAACCCTTGACCACCTGGTGAGTAGCGCAAGGTCGTCGATGTCAGGATCGCGAGGTGCGGCCGATTGGGGCTGCCCTTTCTGACATGCCGACGCCCTAAATGCTTCTTGTCGTCGTCGTCCCCCGCAGGTCGAGGCCATTCCGCCGAGTCTCTAACGTCTTTCATCGAGCCTCGTAGCTCGAGTCTTGTCGACTTCAACCGCCCACCTTCAGCTCGGGAAACACCTGGTCAGGTCACACATCCACCCTTTGATCCGAAACCGCCGATCATCGGCCGTCCATGCCCCGACGGACCGCAAGGAATTGAATCGCTCGGTCTGTATGACACCCACCATCGAAGCAAGAAGTTTCGGGTCTCCTGCATTCGAGTACGGCAACTCGCACAGCTTCCGCTACGGCCCGCACCCGCTCTTGCTGTCGGACCCAAGGCAGTCGGGCAGTGTCCTGCCTTACAAGGCATCCGAAGCACTTGTCTCGGACATCGGACGAAGCGACGGTCCGTCGAGTGACCTGCGACAGAGCCCTGTGTCTATGGTATCGACATATACCTCGCAGCGCCGTGGCGATGACCGGCTCGCTGCCGAGCCTTACGGCCGCGACGAGGTACCCTTCAAGTCACTGACGGCGCGTCGCTCCTCGTGGGACGATGATGACATGCACGGATCCGCCTACGGCCACGGCCAGGCGTCGTCTTTGAGGACAGCATTGGTGAACAAGGCAAGGGTTGACCGTCACGATGAGCAGGGTCTTGGACGGAGCGAGGCGCCGATGCAAAGCGGCCTCCTGGTGGACGCCGACCGACATGAAGGATCTCGCGGCAATTCGCCCTCCAACCCAACCCGCGACGGTCACGAGAGCCTTCGGCGTGTCGAAAGCGGGGCTGGCGCACCACAACTGCCGTGGGCGACAGCCCGAGGTCGGTCGGTGTCGCTGTCGAACCCAGGTGCCAAGATCACATTGCCACCGATCTCGTCCCTCACTTCGGGGCTGCGCTCGGCCGGACCAGACCCAGTCCAGGACCACTTTAGAGATCCTCGCCCCCGGCACGCCCCCGCAGACTACTCGATCCGGCAGCAGACCTCGTCCTCCCACCTTGCACCCAGCGAGCAGCACGATCTGCAACGGGGACTTCCAGGCAGCCTTCAGCCAACCTTGACACGACAACTCAGCCAGCCGAGCCATGGAGAGCAGCCTCCTTCGCGAGGATCTGCCTCGGAAGACCTGGACGACGACCGGCTGTTGGGGTCCGCCACATCTTCCCACCTCGGGCCGGATCGCGGTCAACGTGCATCGTCGAAGTCGATCTCGCCCTATGCTCGGCCTCGTAGCATCACTGGCTCGGCGGCATCGCTCGGCATCCGGCGCAGCGATACCATGCTGCACCAGAACTACAGCGCTTCTCAGACTGGCTTTGTGGGCCGCGAACGACTCCTTGCGGAGCCCGCCCCACCTCGGGACCAGGTGACGGACTTTGAGAGGCTATTCGCGGGGCTCAAGGTCGTCCAGGACGTCAACCGACGCCACCACCTGCCTACGACAGCAGAACAGCTGCCCATGGACCTGGACGCCAGGCACGATCACGAGCTCCTCGTCCAGCACATCCGAGCCGAGCTCCACACGCTGCAGTCCTTCTCCCCCAGCCGGGCTGAGCTCGTCGCCGCTGACCTTGGCTTCGAGCTCGAGTCTCGAGGTCCGGCGTCGACCTTGACCCCGCATTCGCAGCAGCAATATCTGTCCCGCGATCCGAGAGGCATGGTGGCCCAACCTCCGGCAGCGAGGACAGGCTCCGATCTCGAGCACCCGTACTGGTCTGCGCCCGCGCTGCACGAGGGACCGAGCGATGCGATGCCGCACCACCGGCCGTCGATGATCAGGACGGCGTCCAACCCTTCACCGGCCGGCCAGCATTCGCCTCCGCTGGGTTTCGCCAGCGTCGAGTCCTCGTTCAGGGCCGGGCCCACGGCCATCCGAGGCCCTCCCTACGGCCACGAGGACCGCTCTCACCTGCTGAGCATCGCCGTGAATGCTCAAGATGCGCCTTCAGTGCTGCTACAGGGCGGCAGGCCGATCCACGACCGGGCTGGTCCCTCGGCCTATCCCTTTTCCGCCTCGCAGGCAGCCATGCACGGCGCACTGCTTCCTCCTGACGAGCGACACCAGCAGCAGCTAGAACTCTTGGATCGGCGCCGCCTCGCAGGCAAGGGCATGGTGAGTGACGATCCTGGCAGCACCGCATTGCTCGCGTCGCTCCTTGGTCGGCTCGATGGTGTCGTCACGACAGTCGACTGACACCATGGCGTTTTTTTTTTGTTCTGCCACACCTTGCGATCCGCCTACAGCGTCGAGTTCGAAAGCGGAAGAACGAGCACCACCAAGAGTGCCTCGGGTGCCAGGCCAAGGAGACGCCCGAGTGGCGCAAGGGCCCTATGGGCCCGAGAACCCTTTGCAATGCCTGCGGCCTCCTTTACGCGAAGCTGGTGAGCATCGAGATGGGCTCCGCGCACGTTGCGGCCCGCCGACCCTCGATCTCCTCCTGACCCAACCCTTTGCCTCCGTGATGCCCTTGATGCTCTCACTTCCGCGCCCTGAAGAGCCGACGCAAGCAGCAGGAGGCCGAGGCTGCAGCGCGGGCGAGCGGCAAGAATCCGGAAGACGTCAAGCTAGAGATGGAGGAGTCTCCCAGCGACAAGCAGGCGAGCCTGGAAGCGCTGCGCGCCGAGCTCAGCCTCGCCAACGGCCTGAGAAACCGCTCCGGCTCCGGCTCGTACCCGATCGCCTATCAGGCTGAGGCGGCCTGCTTCGGCCCGCGACCCCACTCGACCGATCCACGCGGACCGCAGCACTTTGCGCCGTACCCGCCACCGTCGATGCGCGTGCACACGAGGGCCTACTCGCCCTCGAACCTCCCGAGCCACCAGCACCAGCACCAGCACCAGCACCAGCACCAGCACCAGCACCAGCAACAGCAGCACCAACTTCCGCCTCCGCCCCAGTCGGCGATGTTGCCGGGCTTTGGCGCCGGCCCTGGACCGCTGCGCCAGCACGGCCCGCTCTCGCACACCCCACCGCATCTGCAGAACCGCGGACGGGCTCATACCCTCAGCCACCCGGCCGCGCGCCCGAGTCTGCTGAACCCACTCCACGAGGTGCGACAGCGCTACCATGCCGACGACGAAGACGTCCACGCCCGTCCTCCGACCCACCTTCAGCCTTCCACCTTTCGCAGCGATCCCCGCGCTCTCATCAGCCGCGAGGAAGAGCACCACCAGCAGCGGCAATACGAGCGCAGGTCCCCCTCGACCTACCCTCGCCCCGCCGCCGGAAGGGAGGACAAATACCTCAGCAGCAGCGTCCGACGCGAGGGCATGTCGCGATCGCCACGCGGATGGGAGAGCCGCGATGCCGCCCTCGAGCCGCACCGACGCTAGCTCGACGAGCGCAGACCACGCCGGCAACTAGGCCCCATTCCCAGATTACCCTTTCAGCCCTTTCTTGTCCTCAATCGCCTGTAACCCTTCCTCTCTCCCCGCAAGATACCCCCGCTGTCCTCCAGCTCAGCAGCAACCCATCGAACGCCTCGACATCGCACAGTCGGTCTCGCCGCCAGTCCAACAACCTCTCGCGCGCCGCTCGGGTCGTCCACTGGCAGCCAGCATCGCAATGCGGCGTCCTGTCGGTCTGCCCGGGGCGCCTCAGTTGGTCGTGGCAGCCAGCCCAGCCCACATTTCGGACCTCGTCTCCCCCTTTTGGTCGCTTTGAGCAGTACTTTCCGTCCCGTCCTCAGCAAGCACCTTCTGTCCCCTTTCTAGCCCACGCAACTCAGCATGTCCCCGTCGTCCTTTCCGTCTGTGCATCCCACGAGATCTTCCCTTGAGCTCGGGGCGGGCGCGTTTTCGCATCCATGCATCGAAACACCGTCGGGACCACCTGCATGTGGGCTGCCGCCGTGGCTCGCTCGATCGATCGAACAGGTGCACACACAGAGAGAGGGGGTGTGCACGTCGATTTGCACGCCACACGGAGAGAAAGAGGTTGGAAACGGTATGTACAGACGAAGAGGGAAGAGGAGGGGGGAGAGCATGGCTCGGCTAGATTACACACGATTCAGGGGGTTGAGGCACGACGAGGGCCAGCCGGAGTGAGGAAAGACGAGGCCGCGGAAGGGGGGGCAGAGACGACCTCGACTCGCGCTGGCGATCGACTCGACGTGGATCGATTATCACGAACATTTCACCGGAAAGGACGAGGGGGGTGTGATGTGGTGTGGGAGGTGGGGGATGGGGACGGCAAGGATCGCGAATGCGGTGCGCGAGGGACGGGAGGTGGTGGCGGGCGGCAGAGGGAGAGGGATGGGCAGGGAGAGGGGACGGACGCGCGATGCGTCGAACACCTCGATGGTCCAATGAAGGAGTCGAGGTACCGTCCGAATGGCGGTGCATCGCTGCCCAACCCTCTCTTCACCCTTGCCCGCCTTCCCATCCTCGGCTTTTGGAGTCGGGTTGCAGCCCGCGAGACTTGACGCGCCGTCGAAGGGTGGGGGGGTATCGTCGTTGATGTGGTGGATGAAGGGGAAAACACTGTCCTGGAAACTTGGGAGAGGAACGCAACGGTATCGCGCGGCGCGTGCTCGATCGGTCAAAGGCCGTGATGATGTCGGCGCAGCCAGCCCTTGGGTTGGGTTGCGCTCTCGCGCTCGCCAGACTTGAAACGACCAGCCGGGACGGAATGTGCCGGCCGCTCGAGCCCACGAACGACGGTGACTTGGGAAAGATGCATGGAAGGGGGGAGCACGCCCGCGAGACTTTGCATGGATGGTGGTATCTTGTAGCTTGATGAGGGGGAATTTGACCGGAAGAAAAAACAGACTCTCTAGTGGGTTGCGATTTTGTTGTTGACGAGACCTTGTGAGACCAACGGGAAGATGGGATCGAAATCGCCTAGAGTCTTTTTCTTCTGCGTGACAGGAACCCGGGCCGCCGATGACTCGGTGGTGTCGTCGACACCCGATGCTGGATCAAGCTTGTAGAGACCGGACCATGCTGGATGCTTGTTGCCTTGCTTGTGGGACCAGGAAAGCGTATGGAGGGGAAGAGAGAGAAGCGGCCGTCGGCCGGTGATGGAAGTGAAATGTCCGCTGCAATTGGGTTCGGGAAGCTCGTGTGCGGCGCCTAGCGGCGAGCCGCCCGGCTCGGCGGGCTTAGCTCAAGGGTCCGGCGGGCGGTGAAAGACGTGTCGGTGCCGAGAAGGGAACTTGGAGAGGATCGGAGGCCGGAGACGGAGGCGAAAGCGGTACGACAGCGTTTGGCTGTCGTCAGGAGGCGGCGCACAAGGGCAAGCTGCCACTCGTGCGAACGACGAGGCACCGAGGCGAGGCGAAATTACCACCACGACGGGCCGTTGGAGCCGCCGTAGCTGCCGCCCTGCGAGGCGGGCGGGGGGCCGCCGTATCCGCCAGCGGCGGGGGCAGGGGCGCCGAAGCCTCCACCGTAGCCGCCGCCGTATCCTCCGCCGCCGTAGCCTCCGCCGCCACCACCGAAGCCGCCGCCGAAGCCGCCGCGACCGGCACCGCCGCCGAAGCTGCTACCTCCGGAGCGGGCGTCACGGTTGCCGAACGACGAGCCTCCGCGTCCGCGGCCGCGTCCTCGGCCGCCACGTCCTCCTCCGCTGCCAAAGGTGCTCTCGCGGGCGACGGCCTCGAGCCACGTGGGGATCTCCTGGTTGGCCTCCTTGAGCAGCTCGAGGAGGTCGCGGACGATGTTCTTGTTGCCGCGGTTGAAGAAGGCGGTGGCATGACCGGTGTTACCGGCACGACCCGTTCGGCCGATACGGTGGACGTAGTCGTCGACGTCCGAGGGCAGGTCGTAGTTGACGACGTGGGTGACATTGGGGATGTCGAGACCACGGGCGGCAACGGCGGTAGCGACCATGATCGGCGTGCGTCCGCCACGGAACAGCTCGAGGGCGCGCTCGCGCTCGCGCTGGGTGCGGTCGCCGTGGATCGAGGTGGCGGCGATGTTGGAGCGGAGCAGGAAGTCGCTCAGCATGTCGGCCATGCGCTTGGTCTCGACAAAGATGAGCGTCAGACCGCCCGTCGGCATCGACGCCAGCACGTCGAGCAGCACCGACCGCTTGTCCTCGTCCTCGACGTACTCGATCTTCTGCGTGATGTTCTCCGACGTGGAGCCGACACGGCCGACCGAGAGGAAGACGTACTCCTTGAGGAAATCCTTGGCCAGAAGCTGGATGTCGCGCGGGAACGTCGCCGAGAACATGAGCGTCTGGCGGTCCATGACGCCGGGCATATCCTCGCCCTCGACAATCCGGCGGATTTGGGGCTCGAAACCCATGTCGAGCATGCGATCGGCCTCGTCGAGGACGAGGAAGCGGACGTTGCTGAGGCTGATGCGGCCTCGCTCCATCAGGTCGACGAGACGGCCGGGGGTGGCGGAGAGGAGGTCGCAGCCACGCTCGATCTGGCGCAGCTGGGAGCCGATGTCGGCACCGCCGTAGACGACGGCGGGCTTGACCCAGGAGCGGTAGGTGAACTTGCGGGCCTCGTCATGGATCTGCGAGACGAGCTCACGGGTCGGGGCGAGGATGAGGGTGCTGGGGAAGGCCTTCCTCCTGCCGAAGCCGCCCTGGGCAGCCTCCGGAGGCGGCGGCGGCGGGCCGTGGGTGAAGAGCGCCGAGAGGATGGGGAACAGGAAACCACCCGTCTTGCCGGAACCGGTCTGGGCACAGCCCATGAGGTCACGGCCGAGCTCGACAATGGGGATCGAGTACTTCTGGACGGGCGTGGGGTGCGTGTAGCGGGCGAGCTTGATGTTGTCGAGCAGGTGCGGGTCAATCGGCGGGCTGGTGAACTCGGTGACGGGCTCCGGGCAGTCGCGGCCGGTGGCCTCGACGGGGATGTCGCCGTACTTGTCAAAGTTGATGCCGGTGCTCTGATAAGAGCCGTCGCCGTCCTCGCCGAAGAGCTCCTTCTGAATGCGCGGGTTGGGCGCGCCAATGATGTGCTGGCCGTCCTTCCACGTGCCGAAACCATCGCTGCGGGGGCCGGAGCTGTATCCGCCACCGCGGCCGCCGCCGTAGCCGCCAGCGCCCTGCGTGTCCCAGCCGCTGCCGCCGCGGGGAGGGCCGCGGTTGAAGCCACTGTTGAAGGCGGCGGGCGCGGCCGGAGGCGGCGCAACGTCGGCGGCGCCACCGTTGACGGGGGGCTTGGGGCTAAAGGCGGGCGCGTTCGAGTTCATGCCGCCAGCACTGCGGAGGTGAGGAGGCACGTATGCCTTGCGGGGCGGGCCGCCAGCGGCGCCGTTCTGGACGGACATGTTGGCTACAAGGGAGGGAGAGGGACAAGCATTGCAAAGTGTGAGCAACAACGTTTTCACAGCGCCACCACATCGACACCGACATTGTCGTCGCCCCTGCGGACGATCCGCAGCAGGGCCGCCGAAAATTGTCATCACTCACCGAACCTGGACTCGAGACCTGCGGCGCCAGCACCGTTCTGCTGCTGGTGAGCGTTGTTTTCGTAGGTCATGATGAAAGGGGGAGGATGGATGATGGGGGGGGGGAAAAGGAGGGGGGGATGGATGTGGTGGGGAGGCAAGATGAAGCTGGGGTGGCGTCGAGTGGCCAAAGTAGGCAGGCCGCGTCCAGCGAGCGTGCCCAGCAGGCCCAGCCTGCCAAAGTTTGGCGCGGCGCTGAGCCTGTCAGAGAGGCCACCAGGTCGCCTCTCTCACGCGGGCAGACAGTCGGCCAGCGGGGCGCTGCGCTGCGCAGGGCAGGGTTGGCCGGCCTGCCAGAGCAAAGGGGGCGCGCGCCCTTGACGCAGGCTCGGTTTGGCAGGCCAGCCAGCTCCACGACAAAGGAGCGCGCCAGACGGACAGGCCGTTGAGAGTTTTTCGCTGGTTGCCCCTTGCCTTGAAAGGCCAGGCATCAGACCCCTGACCCTCGCGCCCCTCTGGTCCACCGCCTGGCTTGAAGAAAAATTCGACACGCTCCGAGGGGGAAAAAATTTCGTCAGCTCAGCCGCCACCGCAACCGAGCAAGGGATCGGACCCGATGCCTGCCTGCAGGTGGGTCAGCCAGCCAGCCCAGAGCCAGCCACAGCCAAGGCCGCTCCGGTACGCCCGACGCCACCCATGCCACACCTGGCAGGCCTAGTGCTGAGCCTGTTTGCCCTGTCGCGCAGCTGGGCCGTTTCTCTCCGTCATCCTGGCCATACGCACCGCTCCCGAGAAGCAAGCCAGGAGCGACAGACGATTGAGACGAGGAACGCGATGCGATTGTACAGACCTGAAGCGGGAGCCATTGAAGACGAGGCGAGGCGAGGCGATTATGATGAGAAGAGGCGGCGGAAACGATGCTATGTAAGGGAAAGGAAAGCCGGTGACGAGGGAAGAAGGGTAAGGCGAAACGGAAAGCCGCAGGGAGGGGCGCTTGTAGGAAGCGGCGCGGGGCCGTTGTAAGGTGTGAAGCCCCGACGAGACAAGAGGGGCCAAGGCGTCGCCCGAACGTCGATGTAGCATCCTCTGGCAGCGCGCGTGATCAACCGACGAGGTCGTACTCGCTGCCGCTCTCGTAGAACTCGCACGAGACCGGGCTGTCGTAGCCACCATACGAGCTGGGCCCTGGGAACGACGGGGGAGACGGCGAAGGGCTCGAAGAGGGCGGCGTCCACGAGCTCGGCATGTTTGCCGGGCGGAGCGGCGACGACGGCGACGGCGACGACACCGTGCCGCCTCGCGACGTGGCCGCGGGCAAGCTGGCAGGACCAGGTGCACGTCCCCGCGACTCAACGGTGGATGCACCGGCGCCGCCGACTCGCAGCGAAGCTGTCGTCGGCCCGCCAATGCTCGGGCGGCGCCACGCGTCTCTGCCAGCCTTGTTGGCATGGTCCACGTCGAGCGGCGAGGGCGGCGGCGAGGGCGCCGTCTGTGTCAGCGTGGGGATGACCGAAGTGCGCCTGTCGAGCTGGGTCGGAGGCTCGGTGAGCAGCGATCGGAATGCCCTCTCCTCGCTTGGCGTCCGCGAGATGGGGGGAGCGGAGCTGCTCCTGGGCGATGCGGAGCGGCTCGCTGGCTGAGGCAGCCCTGGCAGAGGAGGAGGCGGTGCCTGGCCGAACTTGGCCCGGACCGAGTCGCAATCGTACTGCGCCGACCTCGCCGGCCGGTTGAACCTGGGCAGCTGCTTCTGCCGCTCCTTTTCGCGCTCGCGCTCCTTCTGCAGCCTGATGCGCGCCGCCGTGGTCATGTGCGCCATCCCGGACGGGCCGGTCTCGGCCGCGCCGATCGAGCCGCGATGGGATGCGGCGCTCAGTGCGGCGATGCCAGCATTGTGGGCGGCATCGCTCAGCGCGCGGTCGACGTCGTTGGTGTCGGCGCGGCTCTCTGGCGGTGGAGCCTTGCAGGCGGCGTCGGCGGCCCACTTGGCCTCGAGCAGGCCCATCTCCATCTTCATCGTCCTGAGCTCCTCGACGTCCTCGGGGCTGAGCTTGTTGTTGATCGGGCAGCTTTTGCGGTCGTACTCGACGGGGCTGTGCGTGCGCATCTCCATCGGAGGTGCCGGACTGAACCGCACCGATCGGCCACGCACCGACTCGCGGTCGCACGACGACTCGCGCGTCGAGGCGGCGGACTGGTTCGACGAACGTCGTCGGAAGCACGGCCGCAGCCGGGCAGGCGACGAGTCGCGACGGGCGCGTGCGCCTCTCGGCGGAGACGACGGCGAAGGCGGTCGGGGGGCTGCCTCGGATGCGGTGTCGTCCAGCTGCGGGAACGTCGAGTTGTCGCGTGCCTCGCTCGAGGTGCCGTCCTTGCCTGTGGCATCGCCGTCGAGCTTGAGCGCCTTGACGGTCTCGACGCTGTCGTCCATCGCAGTGGATCCGCCAGCCTCGCCGCTGCCGTGAGACGTGTCGGCCGAGATGCAGACGCAGAGCGGCGAGGGGACGCTCGGCACCGTGTCGGAAGGGCTGATGCTGCGCGGGGCAGGCGCGGGGGGACCGGCCATCTCGCACGACCAGTCCGCCGAGCCTCCAGCAAAGGAAGGGCGAGGCATGACGGTGGTCCGGATGTCTCCGCCGCCTTCCTCGACGATCTCGGCCACCCGGCTGGCCTTGGGCTTGCGCGGGCGTCGGGCGGCGATCTTGTTGGCGTAGCTGTTGAGGTACCACTCGCTGCGCTTGCGGCGGGCATAGTCCGAGGCCGGCGATCCAGAGGCGAGCGCCTTGAGCGTTCCGGAGCGCCCGAGGTTCGCGCCGGCGCCGTGATCGTTGTCGAGGCCTCCGTTGCTCGCCCGCTCCGAGTCAGAGTCCATATCTAAGACGATGTCGGTCGAGCAAAGGCTGCTCGACTCCTCATCGCACTCGCTCACGGTCTCGAGCTCCGGCTCGAGGTCGAGGTCCTCGATGTCGGCGAGGTCGCCTCTGCGGAAACTGTTCATGCTTGAGACGCTGCTCGGACTGTCCGTCAGCCCTTCGCTCATGCTGGGGCTGGGAGGCACGCTGCAGAAGGTGTCGAACGACGAGTGGCTCTCCATGGATGCCGGTGCGAGGAGCGTCGGGTGGCGCGCAAAGCGGCTGCCGTAGCTGGTCGACACGTGGCCCATGCCCGAGCCGGAGCCGTAGTGTGCCTTGGCATCGGCCGGGCGGTGGCATTGAATGGTCATCGAGTTGGACGAGCACAGCGCGAGGCCGGCCGCCCGAGACTTTGCGTCCTCGGCTTGAGAGACGCCGAGGTCGAGCCTGTCGAGCGCAGCGGAGAGCTTGCTGTCACTATCGGGCGGCTCGAGAGTGGAGGATGTTGCGGTGCTCTCGTCGAGCGACGGCGCCGCCTGAAGGCCGGCGGTACCGTTCGTTTCGCAGGCGCTCATCATGATGCGATGCAAGGGGGTGGGGGCAGATACAGGTGCGATGATAGGGTGCGAGATGCGGAAATCGTCGGTGTCGGTTTCGTGGTACGAGCTCCGATGTGATCAAGAGCTATCGCGGGCGTCGCTGTCCATCCTAATGCTCGTCCAGAGGTGGGCGGGCGGCGGCTGGTTTGGCGAGAGTGCGAATAGGAGCTGGCAGCGGCAGCCAGGTGTCGTAGTGGTGCGACGCGTGTGCGGCGCTGTCTAGGTACGCAGGAACAAAGGTCCTTTCAAGGCAGAGCAGATGGCAGACTCGTGGCTGCTGTGTGACTGGCGAGGCGAGGCGAAGCCGCGCGAGAGACAGGGCGACGGTTGCTGGCGTAGGGAGGATCGACGGCGTCGTGGCGCGAGGCGCTGTTACTGCAAGTGAGCGGTGGAGCGGTCTGGTGTTGTCGTCTGGACGTGCGAGAGTGCGACGGGGCGGGTGCGTCTACAGGAAAGAGACGGGCGAAGTCGTATGAACCATGCAAGGCGAGACCGGTTCGTCGGGTATCGACGAACTGACGGCGCGAGTCGAGCTATACGGCGTAGTGCGATGCGACGAGGCGGCGAACTGATGCATCCCACTGCTTGTCGAGGGTCGATGAATTGGGAGGAAGAGGAGGGAGAGGTGAAGGGCAGGCGAGGTAGGATCAAGAGGGGGGATCGTAGCCAGATAACCGACGGGTCGTGGCAGGGCGTCGGCGGTGATGAAGTTGGTGGTGGTGGCTGGTGATGGTGGCAGAGCAGGGCAGGGCAGGACAGGACAGGACAGGGGGATACGGACGTGTTCCAGCCGTGGATCGTCGGGTCGATGTTTGTTGGATAAGGCGAGGGCGGCGAGGGCGGCGGGGGCGGCGAGAGCGATTTGATGCTGGCAGTCGACGGAGAGAGGCTATGGGCGGAGGGTGAAGGGTGAAGGGCGAAGGCAGGCAGGGCGAGGCTGGGATGCTGGGGGCTGGCAAGGCACGGCGGTGATGATGGGGGATGGCGTAGGGCAGGCGGCTGGGCCAGGCCTGCCAAAGCCAGGCCCAGGGTGCAGGGCACGCCTAAAACAATTTGGCGTGCGTCGGGCTGGGCGGATGTTGCGTGCGATGACGCTGGCCCGATCCAGCCCCAAATCGACGCAGCGAGGTCAGATGATGCTGAGATGCCAGGCCAGCCGGCACGATGGCGTGCCTGGGCCTCGCTGGCCCCTGAACGGCAAGCAGGCAGGCAGGCGGGCAGCCCCCCAAAATGCAAAGCAGCGTGCGTCGGCTTGGTGGTTTGAGAAGTGAGCCCGCGCGCGGGTGGCGGGGAGGCCGCCGCCGGCGACTGGTCGCCCGCCCGCCCTCTCCCCGCATCGCCCTCCTGCCCGTCTGCTACCACCCGCCCTGCTCCCGCGTTTGACATGCTGAGACCGCCGGGGTGGTAGCCGTTCCCCCTCGGTCAGGCTAGGCTGCGTAGGCGTGCGAGTCGTCGGGATGGCGGGCGCCATGGCGCTCGTTGGATGCCTGCTTTGCTCGGTCGTTCGTTATCTCGAGCCCAGGTTGGCCGTCTTGAGCTCTGATATCGCCCGGCTGTGCATCGGACCAGGGGGGTTCGGCATGACGCCGTGCCAGATAGGAGTCAGTGTGATGCGCAGGGGCAGACGAGGGGCAGACAAAGGCTAGGCCCGCCGAGTGCGGAGAAGCGCCGATAGGTGACGACGGGCAAGAGGGGCAGGCCGAGGGGAAAAGCCGTCAAAACCTTGGGCGGCCACGCCGATGGCCGAGCACATCGGTCGGCCATGACGGCGACAGGCGCCATCCGCCGCCATGCGCCCCATTATTGCTCTAGCACCTCGACAAGTGCCGG
Organism: Pseudozyma flocculosa PF-1; assembly: GCF_000417875.1. Classification (NCBI taxonomy): domain Eukaryota; kingdom Fungi; phylum Basidiomycota; class Ustilaginomycetes; order Ustilaginales; family Ustilaginaceae; genus Pseudozyma; species Pseudozyma flocculosa. The sequence continues at coordinate 675,490 of NW_006920870.1, forward strand.
CGACGACTTGACATGGCGCACGAAATGCCTGGCCTGGCGATAACAGGCCGCCACCGCAACAAGAGCCAGATCCCAGCCAGAGGGATTGTGGCCTGCCATGCCTCGAAACGTGCAGACCGCCACGGCTCTCCGTCGACCCGGCGGTGCTTATCGCTTCGCCACCGTATCTGCAGAGCAACTCTCGCTGCCGTGTGGAGTGGAGAGAGATACACAACACAGGGCTCAGCACGACGACGACGGCGCGATAACGACGGTGCCGGTACCGGTAGCTGGAATGCGCGAGCGCCGCGATGAGACCCCCCGTGAGAACGTCTGGAGCGTTCCAGGAGCCAGGGAGCAGCATCGACAGCATACGCTCGCGAGGAGGAAGCGCCCTGTCTTCGCCAGGCCAGACCAGATCAGGACCGGCCGACCGACCACCCTCTTGACGATGGCGTACCGTGACGAGCGGACTGCGGGCAGGTGGTCGAGCCCTGGCAGCATGGTCGATGTTTGCCGACTCGTACAGGGTCCGGCTCGCATGGCGCCGGGCCACGACGGGCGCGATGGCTTGGCCAAGCCAGGCCGGGCCGACGTCGTGCGACCGTGGTCGTCGTCGATCCGAGCACCCCCAGAGAGGCAGCGCCGGACGAATACCGCACGCCTTAACTTGGCAGGCCGTCGTCGCCATCATCGCCTCCGATGCCGCTGACATCGTCGTCATCGTCTCGGCACCTCGGCGATTCGGCACGTCTCTTGCGAAGGCGGTTCAGATGGACAACGAATGCGGGTTGCACCGCCGCTCAAGGCCAGAGGGATGGCCTACGTGCGTGTACCCACCGACATCGGTGTCTTTACCGCCAACGACCAGCAGCAGGCCCTGTCATGTCTCTTTGCACCGCCTCGAAGTGATGCTCGCAGCTAGCGCTCTCGCAGAGATCTCCAGACACCGACGCTGGCGGGCGGCAGCTCGAGAAGAGGAGCGATGTCAAAGGGCTATGTTGTGTGGCGCCATCGGTATCGCCAGGCCAGCATCGCGAGCCGCCCGGCGATGGATGCTGGCAGGGGTGAGGCGAGCGACGCTGGCGGGCGAGCGGGCGAGAATTGTTGCAGATCACGTGAAATTTGGCCTCTTCGGACGCCGTGAGAATTTTTCAAAATCGATGCGGAAGCGAGCGACGGTCCCTGAGGGCGGCCTCTTGGGCCAGCGCGGGCCCGGAGTGGCGAGCGGGGCGCCTGTCAGGCTAGAGGGCCAGGGGGAGCGCTAGGCGGTGGGCCTTGCCTGGCCCAGCCCGGGCCCGCCGTCGAACGGAACGAAGGGGCAAGCGCTGGCTGGCTCGCTGGGCTGGGCGGGGGGCCGCGGGCAGCCAGAAGGCTTCTCCTCTCCCTCTCGATCTCGAATCCCGCATCGTCAAGACCACCCTCCGATATCCACCAAACCGACGGACGGACATCAGCAACAATGGCGGAATCCAGCAAGGCGATGTGAGTATACACCGTAGCGACCGATGCGACGGACCAACAGATCGACGACGGACGACACCATCCGGAAGCTCCTACGACGATTCACCACCTCGGCACGATCCGCGCTGGCATCCGACCATGACGACCGCAGATTGCGATCGCGACTGCGATCGCGACTGCAACCTCGACCGCGACCTCGACTGCGAATGCGACCACAACTGCAACAGAATCGACTCGATACGATCCGACCATAGGACGCCTGCCGTTCTCCCGGACACCCTCGCTGACCGACTCGCCACCTGTCTCCCTGCCACGTACGCCCCTACTGCGCTTTCAGTAACCCTATGAAGGTTAGTGATGACAGATTGGCGTACCGAGGACAGCCGGTTGCATCAGCGGCTTTGGAGGACATCGAGGAACGTTGGGCCTGGACGGACGGTCCGGAGGGAGGCCCACCGAGCGACAAGGGGCTCTCCTGAGACCTGGAGGACCGTCCAGGCATCGATCGGAAAGGATCGCTTGACCTGGTGGATGGCCACAGAGGTGCAAATCACTCCCGACAGGCCTCTTTGGACCGACGCAGCGCCGCCGATGCAGCCTGGCGTCGGGCGTTGACGCCAACGAAGACCGGTCAGGACGGATTGAAGACGAGGCCGCAGCGGAGGATGGGCGTTGCAGGAGGGCTCGGTGGCTCGGGAGATGGCCAAACACTTCGCCCGCACCGCGACGACGCAGCGGTCGCATCAGGTCGGCGCGGTGGAAACGGCGAACGAAGGGAGACGCCCGACCGGCGCGAGGGACGCTCCTTTCGACATCTCAAAGGGACGCCCGCTGACCTCTCTGCCTCTACGCCCCCCTCGACCACCCCTGCAGGAGCTCAAGGTCGACAAGCTCGTCATCAACATCTCCGTCGGAGAGTCCGGTGACAGGCTTACTCGTGCCACCAAGGTCCTCGAGCAGCTGACGGGTCAGACGCCCGTCACCTCCAAGGCCCGCTACACGCTCCGTGGCTTCGGTATCCGCCGTAACGAGAAGATCGCCTGCCACGTCACCATCCGCGGCCCCAAGGCCGAGGAGATCATCGAGCGCGGCCTCAAGGTCAAGGAGTACGAGCTGCGCCGCGGCAACTTCTCCGACACGGGCAACTTTGGCTTCGGCATCAACGAGCACATTGACCTCGGCATCAAGTACGACCCCGGCATCGGCATTTTCGGCATGGACTTTAT
>NW_006920870.1:678837-684302 GCF_000417875.1 Pseudozyma flocculosa PF-1
CCGCAAGCAGCGCACCGCCCGCGTCGGCGCCCCGCACCGCGTCAAGAAGGAGGAGACCGCCGCTTGGTTCAAGCAGCGCTTCGACGGAATCATCATGCGCTAAGGGTCTCCCCGAGGCGGCCCTCCATGAGCCCTCTCCCGGTCGTGTCCCCGTCGCGCTTCATCCCGTTTCCGTTCCCGTTTCTTCCCTCTCGCCCTGCACTCCCGCCCTCCCTCTTGCGGCCCTGACGATGCGAGCGGCGCGTCTCGCAGGATGGGCGACCGACGCTCTTCCCTGCACCTCCTCCTGGCGCCTCGTCGACCTTTGCCCGGTCGGTCGAGTCGAGCATCGAGGCCGACGCCCGTCCGCCTTCCCCTCGCCCCGGCCGCCTTCGCTCCTTTTCCTTTCCTCGCCCTCTTTTGCTCCCTCGTTCGCGCCCGAATCGGAGCAGGCGGTGTACACCAGCACCCCACCCACGCACACGCGCAACCCCCCCACTGCACAGGCACCCAATCAACTTGCATGTACAAAATAGGCACGGGCACCCGGCGAAGAGCCGGTACGGTCCGCGAATCGGGCAGCAGCTGCGCTCTGTACTTCCCTCCCTCCGTCTTGCGCTGCTGGCCTTTCCATCCGTCGTCGGCTCGAGGTCGGTCCTCGATGCCTCTGGCGTGGCCCGCTTGCGCTGCTCGGGCGGCATGTCTACAGTCCCGCTGCTTGCTCGGTCGACACCCACACAGCCTGGTCGGCACCTTGCCGCTCGGGTGAACAAAGAAAATCAAACCACATATCGCTCGCCTGTCGTCTTCGCTTTGGGTCTGCTTCGCTTCTGTCGGTGGTTGTCCGCCGCTCAGCTTGTGTGTGCGTGCTGTTCCTGATGGACGTCGGGCCGCTTGATGAAGCAGGACAAGGCGCGTGTGCAAAAGAAAATTGGCATCAGGCCACCGAGCGCGAGCCAAATCTGACCAGGTCCCCTTCGAAAGGGCTGACTGCTGCAGCAGCTCGTGCGTCAAGCCCAGCCCCGCTGATGAAAGAAAGAGCAGAGCAGGCCTAGTGAACAACAGGGCATGATGTCTTGCAGACAGGGCCACTCAAGAAGGGTCTGCCACTGTGTGCATCTCATCAGGACAACAGCTCCACAGTAAGGCCATGTTCATCAAGCCTTTGCAGTCCACATCAGACAGGATCTATGACAGAGGGACACCAGTGCTGAGTCCATGGCGTGAGAGGACCCGGCCTTGTCATTTAGCCATAAGATATCGGCCCAGGAGTTGAGCCGAGCGTGTTGCCAGCTCCCACGCGTTTTGTAGGGGATGTGCCAGTCGCAAAACGACGGGTGCGACTACAGCAACGTGAGGAGATCGTCGAGCTGGATGTCGTTCCAGTCAATGTTGTCTGCAAGATCGACATCGAGCATGGATAGGGCGTAGATTGTGGTGTGCAAAGGCCCTTTTGGCGCCTTCAGTCGGTTGGTCATCTGCTGCCATCGGCTGCCGAAGCAGACCAGGAGGTCGGCTGCGTCGGCTCCGTAATCCTTGATGAGGACCTGTAGCTAGCTTGGCTTGTTGTCCTCTTCATGTCCTGATGTTGGTCACCTGTGCCACAGTTGCCTCATGCTGCAACATTATTGATTACAATAACAACATGTTGAGATGGTACCTGACTGGCAAGATGGAGAAGGTTTGGGCCACAGATGGCCAAATCAATGCAGCAAGCGGCACAGTTTGGACCAGCAGCAACTTTTGAGAAGCCCACATGGTGCCAACGCTTGCCACAATGTCAGCCCACACAATGCTACGCTTCCTCGACTGCCAAATCACGAGGATTCAGTTGTGGCTTGCAGACCAGGACCAGAGCCTTTCCGAGGATACATACCTCTGCTGGCATCAACTGATGATCACCTTCATGTGCTGGCAGAGCAGGGAAAAAGAAGATGGATGGCATGATGCAGAAGGGAGGTGATGGGTGGCGCCGCTAAGGGCTGTCCCTGGCTCAGGACTTGGGTGAACCAGGACCACTGTGCAACACCTCATACATGATTGTCTCACATAGGTCATGAAGGCCAGCATTGAGCTCAAAGGGCTGTGGCAAGCAGATGGCTGTCATCAAGGTCAGCTTCCTCATTGACAACAACAGGTTCACCAAGGGCTGAGCCCTTTGCCTGCTCAGCACATTGCACAAGACTGGCTCTGAAGAAGACAACAAGGAGTTCAGGGTGCAGTGTGGCTCTCTGATGCTGACAGCACCAAGAGTGGCCCAGGTGCAAGGTACATGAGTCAAGCACTGCTCTTCTAGCTACACCACCTGCCAAGATGATGCTGCAGCTCTTTGGCAGTTCTGCAGCAAGGACAGAGTGGCATGTTCATGTGCTTGTTGACAGCTGCAGTCATGCAGGCCTATTGCTGCTAGGACTGATGGGCAGATGATGCCATCTCAAGGTGCAGCAGAAACCTGTGTACATTGCTGCTTCAGCATTGCAGCTGGATCTGGCCAGTCCTGAAGGCAAACTTGCCATTGAGCGCAAAGGCATGGCCCTTGCTCAAGACAATCTCCTCGCTTTTGCTGTGGATGTTTCTGCAGCCTGCAGTCATCCTCTTGGCGATGGTGTGCTGCTTGGCGCTGCGGACAAGGTTGATGCCAGATGTGCAGCAAAATGTCTCGAGTTCCTCTTTGACAGCTTGGCTGTTGCATTTGGCATTGTAGAGGATCAGAAGCTTGGATGAGGAGCGCTGGGCAATGACGGCGATGCAGACCAGCCTGCAGGTACCTGCACTGAAGATGACACTGACGCTCTTCTGCTGCATAGTCTCAATGAGCGGCTGGATCGCCAGCCAGCGGAGTTGCTCACGGAGCGCATTGTCGACGAGGCCGCGCAAGCGCTCAAAGACCTTGGTTTGGTCGTGGTCGATGCTGACCTGGACCGGGCCCCGTGTCATGCTCTCGATTGTTATGCCCTTGGGGTCTTGGATTACCGCGGGCGGCCAAGGACGGTATAGGGCTTGCGCGGAGAGGTCAGGGATGAGGAGGAGTAAGGATCTCGATGCTGTACCGGTCTCTAGTGGTGAGAGGATATAGTACATTCGACAAGGAGCCTTCCGAGGGCCTCCTTGCTGTCCCGCAGTATTTGTACTGGCAGCCTTGGATCTCTTCCCCCTGCCGCAGGGCTGACTGCGGCAATTGCCGCTCGGCCCCGAGGGCGCAGCCCTGGCCTCAGGACTTGGGCAGCCCCGCAGATGTCAGCCAAGGCGCGGCCTGACAGGCGGATCCGAGGCTGGACAGTACAGCAGCTGACCGCAGGCCCAAGGCCAGCCCGCGGGGGCCGTATAAGATGAAGGATGAGACAGGCGGGCCCTGTGGGGGGTCCCCCGTCAAATGTACTATACTCTCCTAGTTAGGGAACAGTACAGCATTGATAACCTCTCCTACGTCCTGCGGGAACACCCTTGACCTCTACACGCAAGCTCCGACTGCCCATGGCCGTACCACGGTTACCAGCACCCCGAGGGCCTAACAATGGCACAAAGGATCTGTTAAGCCCTCGGGGTCTTGGGATACCGCGGGCGGCCGAGGACGGTGTAGGGCTTGCGCGGAGAGGTCAGGGATGAGGAGGAGTAGGATATCGATGCTGTACCAGTCTCTAGTGAGCAGAGGATATAGTACATTCGACGAGGAGACCATCAGGGGCCTCCTCGGGAACCTAGGGACTTTATACTGGCCCCCTCGAGATCCCCTCGTGGCCGAGGGGCCGGCTGCGGCAATTGCCGCTCGGCTCCGCCGTCCGTCAGCCCTTCCTCGGGACTCGGGCACCCGCGGGGCACGTTGGGCAGCCGCCTAACAGGATCATGTCAGAGAGCCTGTCCTTCTGTTCTACAAGTGGTTTGGCAAGAACAACTTACCTTTGACAACCTGTCTGTCTTGGAGCTGGTTCTTTTGCAAGCTTTTGCCCTGGATATTGGTGTCCATGCTTTGCAGACAATGGGAGCTTGAGATGGAAGGAGGATGACACAAGCTCATGTGTTGCCACCTGTCACAGCCCTGGCCCAATCGGGGCTGAGCGGCGCGGGCCAGCGGAGCAGAGGATTCCGGAGCCGAAGTGAATTCTCTCCGCGCGGCTGCGGAGAGGAATCACCAGGCCGCCAGCAATCCTCTGCGCGTTGGGCGACGTCGGCACGCCCTGTACAGCTCCCCAGTTGCTCCTGCTGGCAGGCAGACGCTTCGGATCCGCTCCGAGGGCCAAGGGCTAGGCTTCGGGCACGTCGGTGGCGTCCCACCTCGGAGCAATGCCCCAGGATGACAATGGAGGACAATAGGACAATAGAGGCTACCCCTGAGCGGTCAAGGCAAGGATGCCTCGAAGCTGTAGGTAGGCAGTATATAGCCTAGTCCTCCTCCGCATTGGTAGACTGGATGCCCCTCATCCAGTCTAGTCATTACCAGTCCTCACCGCTTGCTCGTCTTCCATCGACGTGAGAGCCCGAGGCTACCGTTGTCTAGCAATTGCGACGTCTATCGACAGATCACCACGCCAGCTCACTTCCATAGTCATCCTTGACCGTGGACGCCTGCCAACGGTGCTCACAGTCGCCCTCGGTATCAACCTGCCGTTCCTGAACCTCGCTCACGCCTCTGACGGGAGCACCAAAGCGATCGCCCTCCGACGCGCAGAGACTTCTCCGCCCCTCAGACAATCTTCTGCGCACCGCCAGGTCGACCGTTACACCACCAAGGTCAAGGTACAGGTGACCAACTTCAGGACATGAAGAGGACAACAAGCCAAGCAAGCTTCATATCCTCATAAGGATTACAGCCCAATCTGGGGGGAAGCGTAGCACTCATATGCCCCAAAAGAACCCAGATGCACCTGCTGCTAGCTATGACTTGTATCCCATCCCCCTCAACCTCTCCCGGCACACTCTGCTGCCTTAGGCCTGACCACAGCTAGCAAGACCCCTAGAGCTTATCAAGGGCCTCCTTGTTGCTCCACAGTAATTGTACTGGCAGCCTTGGATCCTCTCCCCCTGCCGTGGGGCCAACTGTGGCAATTGCTGCTTGGCCCCAAGGCGTGCTGCCCCAGCCTTGGGACTTGGACCGCCCCACAGATGTCAGACAAGGTGCGTTATGACACAATAGTGCTACATCTCCTACCTGCCCTCTGCAGTCAGCTTGGATGTGGTCCTCCTGTTACTTGTTAGCCCCGAACTTGCCTTCAGATGAGCCTTGAGGTTTCTGAGTATATATACAATTCTTTTTGGCCGCCTGACACAAATTAAAGGCAATCTGTCCGAGTGGTCAAGGAGTACGTCTCGAACCAAAATGCCCGCGTGGTTCGCGCCCCTGTTGGGGAGGAAACGTATAGGCTCTGCCTGCACAGGTTCGAATCCTGTGGTTGTCGCACAATCAAATGTGCCCTCGAAAGCTTGAGGTGCCTCTTTTTGTCGTCTTGGGGTTTTTTTTTTTTTTTTTTTCTTTTTCTTGTCTTTCTTTC
>NW_006920870.1:684726-697669 GCF_000417875.1 Pseudozyma flocculosa PF-1
TTGTAGGTGCCTCTTTTTGTTCGTTCNGGGGTTTTTTTTTTTTTTTTTTTTTCTTTTTCTGCTTTCTTCATACCCCTAGGCCTTGCCCGGCAGCCGGCTTCGCTTCTTGCCTGTCACGAATTCATATTTGATTCTGTCAATGCCGACAGGCAAACAGGCAGTCACAAGTTGAACAAGCGGGTATCGATCAGAAAGGAGTGCGATCGCGCTCTCAGGCGTAGGCGTAGGGCCCGCCCTTTTCGAGTGCGCGCTTGTAGGCGGGACGGTTGTGGATGCGGTCGACGTAGGCCTTGACCGAAGGGGCGAGGTTGTCGACGCGGCCGGAGAGGGCGGCCTCGAGGGGGAAGGCCATCTGGAAGTCGGCGGCGGTCTGCTCGGGGTGGCGAGGCGGGGGCGGGGACAGTCAGCGGGGCATACACGGCTGGGCCCGTCCGCACGGCGAGACTCACGGGGTTGCCGTCCTTGTCGCCTCCGGCGAGCCAGTCCTGACCGCCTGCGCGCTTGTCGAGCTCGTTGCCGACAAAGGACATGTTGTTCATGATGTTGGGCCCGATAAAGGCGGACTCGACGCCGCCGACAATGGCGCGGGCAATGGGGCGTACGAAAAAGGGGGCCTGGGCGGGCACAAAGCTGAGGACGAGCCTCATGACGAGGGTGGGCATGAGGGATCCCTCTGCAAAGTGGCTCCAGAAGACGTCGTCGTCGACCTTGTCGGCGTCGGTGGGTACGAAGCGGCCCTCGCCGTAGTGGCGGATGAGGTAGTCGACGATGGCGCCCGACTCGGCGACGACGCGGTTGGCGCGGGCCGTGTCGGTGATGACGGGCGACTTGCCGAGCGGGTGGACGTCCCTGAGCTCCTTGGGCGCGAGCTTGTCGGCCCCGCGCTGGTAGTGCTTGATCTCGTAGGGGATGCCCATCTCCTCGAGCAGCCAGAGGACGCGCTGCGAGCGCGAGTTGTTGAGGTGGTGCACGATGATGGTCATGGTGGCAGGTGCGGCGGGGTGCGATGCGGTGTTGAAGGGGTGGGGATGTCGTTGGTGCTCCTGGGTCCCTCTTATAGGCGCCGGTGATGGTGGTGACTGCCCTGGCCTCGCTGCAACGATGCCGGTGTCGGGCTGGTGTTGATTCTTCCGGCGGAGACCGGGGGGCGGCGTCGAGTGGCACCGGCCTCGATGTTGGCCGGACGGCCCGCCGTCCCGCTTCTTTCAAAAAAGCGCGGGCGGGCCCCACGTATGCACGCCTGCGCAACCTCGCACGCCCAGGCCAGGTGGAGCAGCCAGCCGGGCCGACGTCTCTTGCCCGAATTCCGAGACCTTCGACTGTGATTTTTTTCCCTGGCCGCGCGGCGTGGGCCAGACTGGCCTGCCAAAACTTCTTCTCGCTTCCCCCCGGCCGTGCTTCTCTGGCCCCATCGACCACCTTCACCCGCTGCGCTCCCACCACTGCCACACAACGCACCGCCCACGATGCCGGCACAAAAACGATCCAGACCCGCTCCGGGCAGCGCCTCGAGGGAGGCCCCCCAGCCCAAGGGCACCGCGTTCCGCAAGTCGGCCAAGAAGCAGCGCACCGACGACCAGCAGGACACGGCCTCGTCCAAGCCCAAGCCCAAGCCCAAGCCGCAGCCCCAGCGGCAACGGCCCAAGGACCAGCCCAAGCCCAAGACCAAGCACGAGTTCATCAAGGCCAAGCAGGAGGCCGCGAGAAGGGAAAAGGAGGCCGCCCAGGCCGCCGCCGACAAGGAAAAGCTCCAGCGGCAGCGCGACAAGGCAAAAGTCAAGGCGGCCAACAAGGCCAACAACGCCGGACCGGCAAAGCTCGTCATCGTCCCACCGGCGCCCACGAGATCCTTCCATCTCATCGCCGGCTCCTACGAGAGGATCCTATATGGCCTGCAGGCCACTCTCGAGCCGACCTCGGATGCTGCCGCCGATGCGTCCGCCTCCGCCTCGTCCTCGTCCTCGTCTGGCGGCTTCACCGCGCAGCTCAAGCCCGTCTTCACCTTCCCCGCCCACGTCTCGTCGATCCGAACCGTCGCCACCGCCGATTCCACGTCCAAGTGGCTCGCCACCGGCGGCACCGACGAGGTGGTCAAGGTCTGGGACCTGCGCAGGCGGAGAGAGGTCGGTCAGCTGACGGGACACGAGGGCACCATCACCTCGCTCACCTTTGCCTCCAAGACCTACCTCCTCACCACCAGCGCCGACTCCAACATTAACCTCTACCGCACCAGCGACTGGGCGCTCCTGCGCACGCTCAAGGGCCACATCGGCCGCATCAACTCGGCCGCGCCGCACCCCTCTGGCCGCCTCGCGCTCAGCGTCGGCTCGGACCGCACCATCCGCATGTGGGACCTGATGCGGGGCCGAGCCGCCGCCTCGACCAAGATCGGCATCGAGGCCGACCTGGTGCGCTGGGACACCAAGGGCCGCAGGTTCGCCGTGCTCGCCTACCGCCAGGCCATGGTCTTTAGCACCGATATGACCAAGATCGCAGAGGTGGAGGACTCGAAGCGCATCGGCGACATCCAGTTTGCCAGGGTCAGGGTCGGGGCGTCCAAGGAGGAGCACGAGCTGCTCTTTGCCGCTCTCGAGGATGGCACGGTCAAGATCTACGACCTCGATGCCAAGGTGGCCGTCGACGAGGCCGCCAAGGAGGCCGAGGGCGGCAAGAAGGAGGAGAAGAAGAAGAAGGAGGCACGGCAGGAGGACGACGCCGGGGAGAGCGGTGACGAGAGCGATGACGACGAGGAGGAGCAGGAGGACCTCACGCCACTCGTCGATGTCGGAAGGCTGGTCGGCCACAAGAACAGGTGAGTGTCGCAGCGTAAAGGCTCGGTGGGCTTGGTCGAGATCGACCCGTCGCTGATCCGCCCTTACTCATCATCTTCCGGCCGCTGTTACAGGGTCAAGGCCGTCTCGATTCTCCCCGTTGTGGTCCCGTCCGACGCCTCGGGCAAGGGCAAGGGCAAGGCCGAAGCATCCGTTCCCGCCTCGACCTGGGTCGCTTCTACGATTTCGTCTGACGGGTTCATTCGCGTCTTTGACCTGACGGCCGTCTGTGCCGCTCTCTCGCCTGCCTCGGCCGGCGCCAAGACGCTCGACGCCTACGCCGAGGGCCTCGTCTCGGTCGAGGCGATCGGCTCTTACAACACCAAGGGCACCAGGCTCACGTGCCTCTCCACGGTCGGCATCCCACAGTCGACGGCAAAGGCCAACGGCGACGACGGCGACGGTGACGAGGACGAGGACGAGGACGAGGACGACGGTGCCGGTGCGGTGGTGATCGAGAGCGACGAAGACGCCGTCGACGTCGACGGCATGGACGAAGATGAGTCGGACGGCGACGAAGGCGAGGTCGACGAGGCTGCCGAGGATGCCGAACTCAAGAGGCTGGAAAAGGCGCTCAAGGAGGCCCAGGCCAAGGGCCTCAAGCTCGAGGACCTCGAGGAGCTGCTCGAAGCCGCAGAGGCGCAGGGCAGCGACTTTGACCTCGACGACGACGAGGAGTACGATGCCGGAGACAGTGATGACGACGAAGAGGTCGACGAGGTCGAGGACGAGGTCGAAGGTCCGGACGAGGGCGAGGAGGAGTAGGTTCTTCACCTCGAATAGCATGCCTCTGTCGAAGTCGATGCCCACGGACAGATGAGTTTTTCCAACTGCGACGCGCCGAGGCGGGGCCAGAGTGAGATTGAGGTGAGATGAGGGGCTGTGCACGTCGAGCAGATGTCGACGACGACGCCTGGTGCTCGAGATCTCGAGCCCCACCTCGGCCCGATGATTGGTGGCGATGGGCCAGCACACATCGGGTCCGGCACCGGGGCGGGCGGACCAGGTGTTGGCCAGCCATGCTTGCCAGAGAGCGCAGGATTTTCGTCTGCATTTTCGGTGCCTCAGTTTCTTCCGACGAGCTTCCCAACGCCTGCGTTCTTCCTCCAGCCGGCTCCTCACAGACCCTCTCTCCCTTGCGTCTTGGCGACGGCACCTGCTTGTCCCTCCCTAATCGACTTTTCTCGACGAGAGACAACGACGACGAGATTGACGAATTTGCGTGGGCCGTCAGTCCGCGAGTGCTCGTTTGGGCACTCGTCGGCTGCTGCCGTCGAGAAAGAGGCAGCCCAGCCTGCCGCTGCTGCAAGGTGGAAAAAGGGAGAACGGGCGATGCGATGCGAGGAGAGGGTACAGGCGACCAGGCAAGGCAGGCCAAGGCAAGGCAGGCGATCGTACGTCCGAGCCGCGTGCGTGGACGTACAGTACAGGACTCGCACCCTGGCGCTCACGGCGGTCGGCAGCCATCCCGAGGTTTCGAGGGTACCCACGCCATTCTCCCATCGCCGAGCCCCAGTCTGCAATGCGCTCAGACATTCTCGCTGACCTGGGCTGGCAGAGCAGCGTGCTGCTGGCCACGTTGTACCGGGCCCATGACAGCTGGAATCTGCCGCAGACTGGGCGCCGTCCGACTACACGTACCTCTGGCCGTCACCCCGAGCGAGGGCTCCTTTGAAGCGCCTCTCGAGCATGGCACCGGACCCGGCTCGAAACCAGCTCGACCGATAGACAAGCAGCACCGGTACCGTCGTCGCAGTCAGAGCACCATTCTTATTGGCTTCAGGGTCGCACGGCCCAGCAAGTAGAATTGCAATTGTCTTGCCATGAATTGCCGTCACGGCGACCAAGGACGCGCGAGCTGTAGTCTCTGCCCGAGGCTGTCTGCATTGGCGCAGAAGACTTCTCACGGCGGGCGAGGCACAATGCTCGACAACGAGCACAGGGTCGTTGGCGGCAAAGGCCCTGCTCCCAGGCCATCTTACCCTTGAGCATGCCTGCTGGCGGGTGCAATACGACAGAACTGCTCAAGCGGCTGAGGAGGATTGGATTGCGAAGTGGCCAGAGTGAGAGAAGTCGAGGCGAGGATGGTGCCGTCAGGTGGGCTACCCGGCCCTGCTTGCTCGCTGGTCACGCTCTCGGCCTAGCGGTCTGTCTGTCTGTCTGTCTGTCTGTCGCCTGTCGTCTGGGCGATGGTCTGCATCTGGCAGACGGACGTACGGATGGAGGGAGAGTCTGGAGGACGGCATGGATGGCGTGCCGTAGCGTGCGTACGTCGTACGTGAACCAGGTGCCGACGAGGAGCGCTGGCACCCTAGCCTGGCCTAACCTGCTGGCTGGCTGGCTGGCTGGCTGCCCAGCCCGTGCGTGCGTGCTGAGCTAGCGCCCTCTCCGCGCACCGTCGATCTCGTCGGCTGGAGGCGCGGGCGCGGGCGCAGGCGCAAGCAGCAGGTGGCAGGGTGCAGCTCGCCTAGGCAGGCCAGGAGGCAAGGCAGCAGCAGCAGCTACAGTGCTAGTATGCTAGGCCAGGCCAGGCAGGCAGGCAGGCCCTGGTACCCGTCGGTAGGCCTGCCTAGGGGCAGCCGTGGGTGGCTTGGTGCCGCCGTGGGCCTGGGTTGAGCTTGGCTGCCCCTCTGACCTTCTGGCCCGCCTGCTTTCTTCCTCGCCCGCTCGCCTGTGGGCCGTTAGGCTGGCAGCTTGCTTGGCGTCGCGCGCCGCGCTCAAACCTCCTCGCTGCAGCGTCCCCTCTCCTAGCTTCAGGCTACAGGCTACGGCTACAGGCTACAGGCAGGCGAGAGCACGGCACACTCTGCCATCCTGCTGCTGCCTGCTTGCAGCCCTCCTGCCACCTGCCCGCCTGTCCTCCTAAAGTCACACATACGTCTACGGCCGCCCACCCACGACTTCCCTCTCTTCGCCATCGCCCACCACCCACTCGCGTCGTCTGCGGCAGGCGCACACATACGCTCCACTCCACGACCACCGTCGCGACCGCCAACACCATCCTCACTGCGACGGCCGTCGACCCACCTCTCGGACCGTCCCCACCCTCGGCCAGGCTGCGCTCGCGATGCCCACCCCTTCGCCTCGTGGACACCATTGAGTATTCCCTTCCCGCTGCTTTTCGACCTCGTCCCTTCAACCTCTGCCGTACGACGCTCGCCCTCCGCCAGCAAAGATCGGCTCTCGACGCCCCTGCTCTGGATTGACCCTCGCTCGACCCTCTGAAAAGCCACCCACCCGTACTTTGCCTCTCGAAGAGGACAAGGACGTTTCCGTGGATCCAATACAACGCACCTCGGAACTCCTCTTACGACCGACCGCTCGAACCCCGGCTATCTTCTCGTCGAGTCGATACCACGATCCTTCTACGCCGCTCGCCTCGCTGTGATTACGCTGAGCCTGTGCCATCCAGCTTCGAACCCGATCTCGACGTCGACTCGGCCGCTGCCCTCGCCCTGCTGCCATCGCGATCTGCTCCGAAACCGCGTCGTCTCGTCTCGTGTCCTGCCACGGAGACTCTGAGCCCATCGACGCCGTCCCTGATACCGGACAGAGGGGTGAGTTGCCTCTAGCGGATCCTGGACCTGGCCACAGACAGAGCCCAGACTGACCTGCCCGCGCTGTGGCCTCCGCTCCCTCGCAGACGGTACGACGATGGCTTCGGCGATTCCCAGCTCGTCGAGCCAGTCCAGCGCTCTATCTCTTGCAGATTCGGCGGATGACGAGCTCTTTGAATTCCCCCAGCCGCCGCCTCGTATCCAGGGCAAGGACGTCCTGCTCTCGAGACCCTCGCTGCCGGCGTTGCGAACGGCCTACACATCCCTCAGCCCAGGCACGGGGGACCTGGTTGAAAAGAGGCCTTCCGTGCCGTTTCGGGACCATGGCCATGCACCGGGCTCGACCTTGCAGAGCATCCGGCTGGCGTCGAGCCACAAGGACATTGCGATGGAAGGCAGCTCTGTCTGGGACTTTTACAGTCCGGCCGTCAGCGACGCCAACAGCGCCGACACGGATCACAGCGGCATCAGCCTGGCCCCCTCGCTGAGCTCGGACGCTGAGACGCACGGTCCTCTGACACCGGGGACGCCCAACTCGAGCGGATCCGGCTGGCGGCCAAAGGAGCTCAACCTCGTACGCAGACGGGAGAGGGCCATTTCGGGCGAGGCGAGCATGCCGTCGTACCATGCGTCTCGCTCTTGGCAGTCGGCCGCCGAGCGGAACCAGACCGTCGGGCTTGGCATCGCCGCTCCGCTAACGACACCGGCCAGCGCATTCCCCGCCTACCGCGCCGCACCTATGGGCCGAGGCCGCGGTTCTGTCGGTGCCGCTGCGGCTCCAAACGGGTCTGGACCGAGAGATCTGCTACTGTGCAGCTCAGGGCCCCTGCCTTCGACGAAACGCTTCCAGGGCCCGATGGCCAGGTCGAGGGAGAACTCGTTCAGCTCGGCCCTCGGCGGTAACGAGCTGTCCAAGGGCTGGACAGGGCCCCTGCCCGTCCTGCCCAGCACGCCTGCCTTTACCTCGGTGCCGCCACATAGCTTCGAGTCGGAGCCATCGACGAGAGCAAACAGCATCACCGCCGAAGAGTTTGTGGCCCGCGTGGCGTCGCAATCGGACATGCACCCGTTCTGGGCCGCGTCGGGCGAATCGCACATTGAGCGAGGCCTCAGCGCCGACTGGCTGTCGGCCGGATCCGGCTACGATCCAGACCAGCCACCGCTGAGCGCAGTGTCGACCACCACATTCGACCATCGAGGACTTGACGAAGACTCTGCCCCGTACGATCATGGCTACGGCGACGGCACGCCTTGGCCCCGCGTCGATTCGCCTCAATCAGGTCCCTCGCAGCTTGGCCCGGTCTCGTCTGGCTTTTCGCAGGCCATCTCTCAGCCTTTCTCCAAGAGGAGGGCGCCTCCGGCTCGCCTGGTACTGGACAGGTCGCCCAGGACCGACCGAGGCGAGGCCTCGCCGTCCTCCGCTGCCAACACGGTCACGTCGGCTCGGCCAGACATCGAGCGAGAGGCGATCGCGGGCCAGACTACGGCATCTTCCGGCTCTGCCTCTTCAGGACCGAAAGGGCCCATGATCGTCCTCGACCCAACGCAGTCGGACGAAGAGGAGACAGACAGGTTCGATGAGCCTCTCAAGACGGCGTTCTACGATTTCGAGACGTCAGACTCGGGTTCAGAGGCGGAAAGCGGCGCAGACCTCGATGCCTTTCCGGAACCGATCCGGCGGAACACGCCTGGAGTCGCAGAAGCCGCCGAGTCGTCGGCGCGAGACGTCGACGCGGAGCTGCCGCCAAACGAGGATTCGCGGCCATCTACGGCGACCGCTGATCGACCGTCGAGCGCTCATTTTATCGCACGTGTCGAGAACCGGCTCGACGAGGCCGATCGCAAGGCCGAGGCCGGATCGAAGGGCTTCTTGGAGTGCGAGCAAGCAAAGGGAATGCCAACGGAGCTTCTGGAGGACGAAGACGGCGTGGACCTTTCCGGCGAGGAGCGGATCTTGCCGAACGAGCCACTCTCCGCGGTCGAGGCCGACGAAATGCTCCAGGCCGCAGAGATGCGAGATGAGCTCCAGCAGCTGCCCGGCGACAAGCAGCAGGGCCTCGACGACCCTGCCTGGGCAGCTTCCAAGTCGCTCTCGAGGCTCTCACAATGGATGCAGCAGCCAGAGTCTCGCACGGCCTTTCGGGTCTCGATCTTTGCGCCAGACGCGACCTCACCCACCGAGATCGGCGGCAAAAGCTTCGCCGACCTGTTTGTCGATCCCAAAGACACGACCGGCTTCGCCCCAGAGCAGGATCTGCCGCGGGGGTCGGGCCCCTCCGCTGAAGGGGCCTACGACAGCCCGACGGATCCTGGGCAGGGGAGGACGTTCGCTGTCGAGCAGCGGAGGGCAGAGCTCCTCAGGATGCTCGACTGCGGCCATGACCTGGCGAAGGCCGATCCCACCGCGGAGGGGCTGTCGGAGGAGCCTACCGCGGGCAGGGATGAGCAGAAGCTGCCTCCGCTCCAGTTCGCCATCAACAACCTGCCGGCCATGTCGAGCGGCATCCTCTCGGCGCCAGCCACTGTCAACATCGACCAGCACCCCGCATCCTTTGCCTCGTCCCTGAGGATGGGCGAGAGGGCTGCCAACCAGGGTATGAGCAGCCGCTGGAGCTCCGGCTCGGAATCCGACGGCGCCTCGGTCGCCTCGGGGAAGAGCGTCCGGCGCAAGTCCGCGTCCAAGAATGGAAAGAAGCTGTCGCTCTCGACGAAGCGCAAGAGCGGCTCGGCCGCGGCCAATCGCGAAAGCCTTGGCCGTCCGGCCCTCAGCTCACCCGCTCTATCTGATGCTGGGCCCGGCTTCGCGAGTGCCTCAAAGGCCCGCCTCTCGAGCCAGAGCAAGTCGCTCTCCGCCGCCGGCGGCAAGAAGTCGCTGCTCTCTTCCTGGGCCGGCAAGAAAAGAAAGGAGCTGCCCGAGGCCTGGAGAGCCTCGCGGGGCGGCTCGCAGGTCTCGACGCCCGGTTCCACGACGGTTCCGTCCAGCCCCGCATCGGACGATCGCCACGCCTTTCCGTTCCCGCGCGTGGAAGCCTCGGTGGCGATGGCGGCAGCCGAGAACGCCAAGGCCCCCAGAGCGACGATGGCGCCGCCGCCGCCGCCGAGGGAGCCCAGCCCACCTCCAACACGGACAATGACTACCCAGCAGATCCTCGAGCAGGCGCGGAACAATGTCTGGCCAGAGAGGTACGGCGCAAGGGCAATGGCGATGCGAGAGCCGTTGCTCCGAGATCAGATCTCGGTGCCGGTGCTGCAGGATGACCAGGATGCTTACCGAGCCGCGCTACAGCCGCACAGGGCCGCGCCGAGTGCACAGGCGGCGGCGGCAGCAGCAGCGGCGGCTTCCTCCTCGTCGACATCGGCCAGGGACATTCTCAGCGAAATCAGCGAACTGGATCGCGGCAGGCCCTCAATCAGCTCGGTGCAAAAGAGCCTGCCTCCATTGCCATCGCAAGAGGCGCAGGGGGCCGATGCTGCGGATCCCCGAAGCAGCCTGTCGTCCCGCACCTCCTCGCATCGCCTGCAGAGCATGGCCAGTTCCCTACTGCCGCCGAGGAACCTGCGGCACGCCCGACAGGCTTCTTCGATGTCGTTCGGTGCCGGCCAGCAGCAGCGAGCGCCGGGAGACGGAAACAAGGTTGCCGTAGCCACACGGCCCAGGCAGATGTCGATTGCCACTGCCTGCGAAGCAGATGTCGAGAAAGGGAGCGCTGGCTCGGCCAGTCCTGCTAGTTCGGCGGACGCCACGCCGCGCAATCGTCCTGGTGACCTTCCAGAGACACAGCTGCCCAATCCGGCCGTCGACGGTCCTGGCAGCGACAGCGCGAGTGCCCGACCGAATTGCCCGAAGGCGGATGTCGAGACGCAGACCGGCAATGCCGCGGGGTTCTCCGGAGTCGGCGAGGATCAGCACGCGCCCGCTGGCAAGACGACGATCGGAAGGCGCAAGGCCAAAGCAAGAAAGGTCCGAGCGATCGGGCTTTCTCGCGACGACTGGCCACACCGCACTTCGATGACCGATTATGGTCGCGCCTGGCTTCGGGAGCAAGGTTCGCGCGCCTTTGATGCGCTGGACGCCGAGAGAATCGCCTTCGTGCAAACGCTGAGCGCGTCCGGTGCTGGGCGGTCGAGGAGCCGTGTCAAGATCTCGGAAAGCCGACGAGAGGCTTCGACTGGGTCTGACGGCGGAAGCGGCAGCGAAGACACCGACGACTACGGCTCGAGCGACGGAGGAGGCGGCGGAGGCGTCGGCGGAGGGGCGGGAGGTGGTCATCCTGGCGATGATGGAGACGACGACGACAGCGATGACGACGAGCGATCGGACGATGACGATGACGACGAGGACGACGATGATGACGACGAGGACGAGGACGACGACATCAGCACCGAGGAAGAGTCGGAAGACGACTATGGCAATGCCGAGGACGAGGACCGTGCCGCGAGACGCGCAAATGGCACAAGCGGGCCGCTGGCGGACAGTTCAACGGCGGCCGGCAACGACAGCGATTCGTCCGATGACCGTCCCCTCGGCGAACTGGTCCAGGACCCCCAAGCGCTTCAGCGTGCCCTTCGGGAACAGGAGCGCCGCAAGCACATCGAGAGCAGCCGTACCGCGCTCGAGAACGGACCCGCGCGCGCCACTTCGCAGCGGACGCTCAAGAAGATGGCCGCCAAGGCTGCGCGGCAGAAGGCCATGATGCAACTGCAAGAAGCCCAGCCCAACGGTGGAGAGTCGTCGGAGGCCTCGATGGACCTCGCCGATCTGACGAGGCGCCTGATGCGAGTGCAGAGCCGGCGCGCAGCAGCGCCCTCGCATCCCGCGATCCCAGATCCGGCCGCCGCTGCCGGGTTTGCACCCACATTGACCTCGAGCACAGATTCGGATCGACCGTTGGGCACCGGCGCCCTGTCGAGGGCGCGCTCGATGAACCGTCCTCAGGCCGATGACGCCGGCGTGCTTCGAGGCAAGAGCCTACGGACCCGGCCTTCTGAATCGGGCATGCAGGCAAAGAGCCGGGGCCCCTCTGGAGGTCCTGTCATGCCCGGCCCGGCTCCAAACCTGCCCAACAACGCCGCAGCTACGGTGGCGGCCGCCCAGAAGGCGTTGACAGCCGCCCAGGCGAATCCGACGGCGGCGAACCGCGCGCATGCCAAGGCGATGGCTGCGGCTGCGACGGCTGCGATGGAGGTCCTGACGCGTCCGAAGCGATCGGCGACCCTGGCCGGCGCATCTGCGCCGTACGATGCCAGCGCTGTGCCCGCCCTTGCCGTTGCAGCTCCGCCGAACGCCGGTGCGAACCTCGTCAGGCATCGCACAGAGGTCCGTCCCGCCGGTCGCGGCGACCCTCGCCGGCCCTCGCACCCTGCCACGTCGATGCCGCCCTTTGTCGCCCCTGGTGCAGAGGCCCTCGCCGCTGCGGCTGCAGAGGGTGGCATGTCGCCGGAGGGCGTCTCCCCTGCCCTCGTCGGCAATCGGCCGAGGGCGGCGTCGCGGGCACGAGCACATCTACCCAGCGTTAACACGGCTGTCGCTCCTCCGGTTCCCGAACTCAACCGCCTGGTCTCTCCGATGCTCAGGTCGCCGGGCCTGTCGTCTCCGCTCACGCCCAGTTCGGCCACTTTTGCCTCTCAGCAGCAGCACTTCGGGCAGCGCGCCGCCGACTCGACCGACAACGAAGCCTTGCGAGACGGCTTCCACGCAGCGGCAGCGGCCGCAGTGTCGCCGAGCGCCGACGAGTCGGGCGGGCGTCCCTCGTTTTCGGGAGTCATTCCGCCGCGCATGTCGTCGTCGTCGCCGGCAAGCTCGCCCGTGGCTCCGCCGGTCAGCCTGAGCAACGAGCCGAGCGTCGTCGCCTCGCACCGAGCGCGGTACAAGGTGTACATCATGAACAAGCAGCGCTTCACCATGGCCGAGATTGCACCGACGGCGCGGGCGAGGGAGCTGGTGCTCGACGTTATCGAGCGGGAGCAGGTGGCGCTCGACGAGAGCAAGGGCGGCTGGGTCGTGTTTGACTGCTCGCCCGACTATGGCATCGAGCGCCCGCTGCGCGAGTACGAGATCATCCACGAGGTGGCCGACACGCGCGCCAACGTCGACACCGACCACTTCCTCCTCAAGCGGACCGAGCTGTCGCCGTACCTGTCGATCCGCGCGGTGCCCACCAGCTCGCCCGCGCTGGCCGGCTACGTCTATGTGCAGGACAAGAAGAAGAAGTGGAGCAAGCGGTGGCTAGAGCTGCGCGACCACGCCCTGTACCACGCCAAGTCGGAAAAGGGCAAGGACGAGGCCATCATCTGCCAGATGTCCAACTTTGACGTCTACCTCGTCGACCCGATCAAGGTCAAGGCGCCCAAGGCGCACGCCTTCGCGCTGCGGTCGCAGGACAAGATCACCATGTTTGAGAAGCCGGACCAGGACTACGTGCATTACTTTGCCCTTTCCGACCCGGCGGCCCACCGCGACTGGGTGCGGGCCATCATGAACGCGCGCACCTACATCCTGCGTCAGGAGCGGGCCGTGCTGTTCAAGCCTCCTCCTATCGCCTCAGCCCTCGAGGG
>NW_006920870.1:697689-713209 GCF_000417875.1 Pseudozyma flocculosa PF-1
GCCCTCGAGGGCCCCAGCGGCGGCGTCGTTGGCCTCGACTCGGTCGCCATGGGCCCCACGCGGTCGGCGGCGAGCAACGGCGGCCTGTCGCGGCGCAACACGGCGCGACGTCCCGGCGGTCGAGGCAACGGTGCGGGACCGTCTGCGGGCCCCACCCCGGCGGTGCCAGGTGTGCCCTCGGATGCGCCGCCGCCCCTGATCCAACCCGAGGTCCCGCCGCTGATTAGCCGCGAGGCTTTCAGCGGGCCGTTTGAAAAGGGCAGCCTGCTCGCCGACATTGCCATCAAGAATGCGAGCGAGGCGATGCGGTCGGTGCCCGTCAACACGTTTGCCGCCCAGGAGGCGAGGCGGAGGGAAGAGGCCATTGAGCGGCAGCGCAGGCTGCGCACCGAGGGGCAGCCTCTGATTGACCTGTCCAAGAGGTGAGGTGGCGTCCGCGCGCCCCGTCGTCGGACCGGACCAGGCACACCATGTTTTATCCGCGTAGACAACACGTGTATAGAGGCGAAAGAGAGAGACGAATGCAAGTGTACCAACAGCAAGCCTGCGGCGAGCGAAAAAGAGGGTGGTCGGTGACTGGCGAGACGGGCGAGGATGGAGGATGGAGGATGGAGGATGGGGGGCGTCGACGTCGTTTGTGTGGGCGCGTTTCAGCTGCGCCGTCGTTTGAGCCGGGGGCTGAGCTGAATTCAACATCCACGCGCGACTCGATGAGCGGGTCAGGTCAGGAAAGCAGGCGAGGGCGAGCGAGACCAACACCGACGGCCCCTCTATCTGTTTGCCTGCCTGCCTGCCTGCCTGCCCGTCCCGCTGCCCCCGCCCCGCAGCGCGCATGCAACACGGCTGAAATAAAACTCCACCCTGCAGGCCAGGCCGCCCTCGTCCTCGTCCTCTCGCCTTTGCACCGCCTCTCTCGCTGGCCCTCACTCCCTCTGACCTCCCTTCGGCCTTTCTCGATTCCCTGCCACGTACTGCACTACCATCATCCCAACGCCACCCTACGCCACTCGACGTCCACTCCGCGACCCACCTTCACCACCACCATCTCCTCCATTCTGCGATCTCTATTGGCACCAAGCAGCCCCACCCTCCCCCCATCAAAGACGACGACGACGACGAGGGAAAGGCACGAACACCATCCATGTCGTTCTGCGGTCTAGCCGGCGGGTCGGACGGCACCACATCACGCGGCCGCCTTTCGCGCAAGATCCTCGTGCTCGGCGACGGAGCGTGCGGAAAGACGTCGCTGCTCAACGTCTTTACCCGCGGATACTTTCCACAAGCCTAGTGAGTCCCTCGCATCTGCCTCGCCCTCCTCCCCTTCGTCCTGATATCGCCACTGACACTCGCCGACCTCTCCTCACCGCCTCGTCACGCACTCACGCCCCGCAGTGAACCGACCGTGTTTGAAAACTACGTCGAGACGCTAGACGTCGACGGCGTCGGGCCCATGGAGCTCTCGCTGTGGGACACGGCGGGCCAGGAGGAGTTTGACAAGCTGAGGAGCCTCAGCTACGCCGATACGCATGTAGTCATGCTCTGCTTTTCCGTGAGTCCAGATGGCGGTCCGGAGCTGCGTGCTGGGTGACGGCAGAGACTGACCTGGCTGCACGGCCCCTGCGTGACCCCTGCTCGTCCTTGCCGCAGGCGGACAATCCGGTCAGCTTAGAAAACGTCGTTTCGCGAGTAAGTCGTCGAGCTGCGCTGCTCTTTGGACCAGGCTTCTGAGTCCGCGAGACACGCTGACACACGAGCCGTGCCACTCCTTACACTCCGACCGTGCAGTGGGTACCAGAGATCCACGACCACTGTCCCGGCGTCCGCATCGTCCTCGTCTCGCTCAAGTGCGACCTGCGGCAAGACGACCGCGTCCTCGAAAAGCTCTCAAAGACGGGCGACGTGCCCATCACGTACGAGGTCGGCCTCCAGGTGCGTTGCGGTCGTCGCGTCGTCGTCGTAGCAGTGGACGCCTTTGTCTGACTGGCGGAACCGCGTCGATTGATCCCGTCTCTGCCCACTCACGTCCCATCGAACAGACCGCGAGGAGGATAAAGGCGACGCGCTATCTCGAGTGCAGTGCCAAGTTCAACCGCGGCGTCAGCGAGGCCTTTGTCGAGGCTGCAAAGGTGGCCGCCGGGGCAAGAGCAAGAGGCGCAAAGGAATCCGGAGGCGGCTGCGTCATCTGCTAGTCGCCGCGCGTATGTCCCGCTGTCAAGACCGCATCGTCGCACCTATCCACCCGACTAGACCGTCTGTCCCCCTCCCTCGCGCTCCTCGCGCACTCTGTAGTCTACTGGTTCCCTCGTACCCGCCCCTCGTATCCACTCCGCTACGGGCCCGGCCGTCCTCGTATCCTCGCTATACCCTGCCCCCGTCCCCTCCTTCTGCATCAGCGAAGCTTCCAATCCAACCCTTTCGCGCGTATCCGGCGGCACGGAGACGACCGCACACCGGCGCTGATCTTGACGCCTGGCTCAGCTGACCGGGCGTTGCAGCACGTGGTCGATGGCGAGAGGGGTAGTTGCGCTATGGTACGCTGCAGCGCCAGAGCAGAAGACAGAGGGGATAGACAGTCAGCCTGTGCTCGTGGGGTATGCCCGATGCTGGGTGACTGACGACGTACTGAACAAAATGCAGTACTTTTGGAGGTCGAGGAGGGGCGAGTTGAGCTCGTTCCACACTTGGAGCTCGTGGCTGTCGTAGGCGGTCGTGTAGCTGTAGCCCGAGGCCATCTCTCCCGTGACGGGCTTCCAGTCGTTGCCGTCCCGCTCGACGAGCTGCCAGATGTGGTTCATGTCGTTCTCGTTGGCCGTCAAATGAAAGAGGCGAATGCCGTAGACTGCGTCGACGTTCAACGAAAAGGTACCGAAGGCGTGCCAGTTGGCCGTCTTGATCATCTGCTCCTGAGCGCGCTCGACCAGCTTTGGCTCCTGCGCCTCGGCCAGAACAGGCGAGGCCAAGGATGCAAACAGGGCCGAGACGAGGGCGGGGGCGAAGAACTTCATGGTGGCTGAATGCGATATGTACTCGGAGGGAGGGGAACGGGGGAGGAATGGGTGGAATGGGAGTAGCTCCCATTTCGGTGGGCCCCATCGAGACATGTTGTATACACGGTGGTGGGAACCCGCCTGCGTCCTCGTCGAGCCCGTAGAGCCACCCCACCTGCGCGTCCCAGGCCGAGCGACCTTCGCCGGTAAGCTGACTCCCCCCCACCTCGCCTGGTATGCATGGAACAGTCCTTTGCGCCTCAGTTGTGGGGCACTTGCAACGGCCTGTTGATGGGGAGCGGCGTGTCCTTGCCATAGTTCACTGAAAAGCCGTGAGCGCCAAACATTCAGGGGAGACGGTGAGCAGATCGGTTGAGCAGAGTCCTTGTATCGCAGGCTCGCCGGAATGATCCACGTACTGTAGACGATCTCGTACCTGGTCAAGTCCAGGTGGGGCGAGTTGAGCTCGTCCCAGACGCCAAGCCGGTGGACGTCATTGTTGGCATAGGCCCCGAAGCCTGTGCTCATCACGCCGATCACATACTGCCACGAGGTGCCCTTGCGCTCGGCCAGCGTCCACGAGTGGGCGACGGTGCCATCGTCGGCATCGAACATGAAGAGGTGCTTGAGTCCGTCCCTCTGGATGGAGAAAGTACCGTAGTTGTCGAAGTGAATGTTCTTCACCACCTTCGTACCGGGCGATTGGGCCAGGACGGACACGGCCGAGGAGGCGAGTAGGCCAGAGACGAGGAGAGGGGACAGGAACTTCATCGCGGTCTGATTGCTTGCAGGGACAGGTGCGTGGGTGTGTGTGAGTGGGTTGCGAAGGATGCCAAATGGGGGGTCAGCTTCCGCGCCGTTGTCTTCCTATATAAGCTGGGAACCTGCCAGCGTCCTCGTCGAGCATCGAAAGCCAACCCCCACCTGCTCATCTCGGCCCGGACGCCTCGTCCCGGCAGGATGGCCCCACCTCACTTGGACATGGAACGGCTGCCGAGGATGGCTGTGAGGAGGGCCGTCGCCGAAGTGGGTCGCCGGAGCGATGACTGGCCGGCTCTTCAACCGGGTAGCTCTGCCTCGTCGGCCTTTTCATTCAGTCGCACCCCGTCGTCCCCACAATCACGGTCATGTCTCTCATTCAAACGGATCGAGCCAATGTGATCGGACAATCGGACCGTGGAGGGGAGGGGGAAGGAGAGGAGGGATCAATGGGGGATGGGCTGGGAAAGAGACGGGAGGCGACGCGGAGTGGCGGACAGCGAAGGGCGCGGCGCCCGTTCGCCGAGGGACACCGACCGGGGCCTCACTTGCCGCCGCCGCCGCCAAACGAAAAGGCCGGGATGGGATAGTAGTGGTCGTTGACTGCGCCGCCGTCGATCCACGCAAGACTGACCGGTCAGCGACGGCGTCTGTGCGTGCGGCGAACGGGCAGCCTGGCCACGGACGGCCACTCACCATCGACGTAGTACTTTCCAGCCGCGAGCTTGGGGTCGAGGAAGTCGGTGTAGGCCTGGTGCATGGCGGGCGTCGAGGTGGCGTCGGTGCAGCTGTCGCCAAAGTAGTAGGGCACGTTGGAGATGCTCGAGCCGCCCTTTTTGTTGGCAATGAACCAGGTGGCCTGGTAGCTGTCCTTGGCGGCGTAGAAGCAGATGTTGGGCGCGCCATTCACCTGCTTGACCACCACCTGGCCAGCGCCGGGCACGTTCGAGGTTCCAGCCGACGTGGCCGCTCCGCCCGCGCAGCGTCCTGCCAGCAGGGTGACGGCAATGGAGAACAAGGTGAGGGTCTGCTTCATGGTTGAGACGGGTAGCTATACAGTGTGGTGACCGGGGATGCGAGAGGGGACGATGATGGATGCGAGTTTCGAATCGATGGGAAGCCCGAGGAGGGCGGTTCTTATAGCCTTTGGGCCCAGGGGGCGACCCTCGAGCGAGCCAGAGGTGCACGCAGGGTGAAGGTCAAGATGAGACGATCCCACTGCGGCTCTTGCGGCTGTGGCGCGGTGCGATGTCAGGAGTCCACGCTGGTTGCCTCGAGTGTCAATGGGAGGGCGTTGACGGCGGGCTGGATGCTCGATGTGCGCGTCGGCGCCCCCTGCGTGCGAACCTTGTGGGGCTGTTGTGCGGTTGGCCATTCAATGTCGGGTGTGTCGTCGAAGCGGTTCAGGGTGGGGGTTGCAACGAAACAGTGTAGGGACGGCGGCGAGGGGGAACCGGGCCTAGTCGTCCTGGCCCCTCTTTTTGGCGCTGGCCGCCCTCTTCTGGAAGAGCTTGTGCCTGCCCTGGTCCTTGTTGAGCGTCTTGTTGACGGAGCGGTTGCGCTCGATGTAGGACATGTGCTGTGCGCCGCTGAGGGCGTTGAGGCTGCCCGTGGTGCGCTGGGCCTTGGCGACGCCGCCGGCCAGGTTCGAGGGTCCGGCGGCGGCGTTGCGGCCGCGCGACGAGGCGGACGCGGCGCTGGCGCTGAGGTCATCGGCCCACTCGCCGCCGCGGAGGTCGGAGCCGAGGTCGGCGGCGCTCTCGTTGGCGATGAGGACGCTCTGCAGCAGCTCGATCTGCTCCTCCTGGGTCCTGTAGACGAGGCCGGGCATGTCCTCCATGCCGACGAGGTGGGTGATGACGCGGAAGGCGTAGCCCTGGTCGATGAGGAACTGCTGGCGCTTGGTCGAGTAGAACATCTCGGACGTGTCCTTGCTGACGAGGCTGTAGAAGAAGGCGTTGAATCCCTCGTCGTTCCTGCGCTTGGCCCGGAGGATGCGGCCGAGGCGCTGCGCCTCCTGGCGGCGCGAGCCAAAGTGCGACGACACCTGGATCAGGCAGGTGGCCTCGGGCAGGTCGATGGACGTGTCGCCGACCTTGGAGAGGAAGATGGTGTTGACGAGCGGGTTGTGCTGGAAGTTCTGCAGGATGCGCATGCGCTCGACGTGGGCGGTGCCGCCGTGGATGAAGGGCTTCTTGAGCTTGAAGGCGTACGCCTCGAGGGCGTAGACGTTGTCGGAAAAGACGATGATCTTGTCGCCGCGATTCTCGTGGTAGTCGATGAGGAACTGGCAGGCCTGGAACTTTTGCGGGTTCATGCAGTAGAGGAGCATCTTTTTGCGGCTCTTTTCGCGCAGGTACTCGCGGTAGAACTCGGGCGTCATGGGGCACCACACCTCGGCGCACTGGACCGTGGCGATGTGGCCCTTGGCGGCGAGGTCCATCCAGTTGGCCTCGTAGAGCTTGGGGCCGACGAGGAAGTTGAGCTCGTCGATCTTTTCGTCCTCGCGCACCAGCGTCGCCGTCAGGCCGAGCTTCGAGTGCGCCTTGATCTTGGTCAGGACGCGGCGGAACATGCTGGCCGGCACGACGTGGACCTCGTCGAGCAGGATGAAGCCCCACTCGCGGCTCTCGAGGAAGTTCATCATCTTTTGCGACATGTGCGCGCGCTTGCCCGTATTGGCCACCATGGAGTAGGTCGAGACGACGATGCCCGCGGCGCCCGAGAACTTTTCCTTTTGGTCGGCCGTAAAGACGCTGATCTGGCTGTCCTGGATGTTGCTCCACTGCAGGAACTGCTGGCGCCACTGCATCACGCTGACGCTGCTGGTGCACAGCACCAGGCAGCTCTTTTTGATGGTGCACGCCGCCGTGATGCCCACCAGCGTCTTGCCCGCGCCGCACGGCAGCACAATGATGCCGCTCCGCGCTCGGCCGTTGCCAAACATCTTGGCCAGGCTCTTTTCCTGGTAGGGGCGGATGTGCGTGATGGGCTTGAGGTCGATCTCGAGGTCGGCGTTGAGCTGGTCGTTGCGGAAGTCGTACTCCTCGAGCATCGGGTAGCCGATGTCGTTGCACCGCTTCTTGACCTGCTCAATGTACTCTTCGGCGATCTCGAAGCTGTGCACGGTGTCGTCCTCGTCGAGCTCGTCGGCCTCGTCGACGCCGATGATGGCCGAAAACAGGTCCGCCTCGTCCTCCCGCCGCGCCGCCTGCGAAGACTCGGCGGGCGGTCCCGTCGGCGCGCGGGCCGCGCCTCCCGCCTGCTTGGCCTTCCTCGCCGCGCTCTCGGTGCCCGGGATGACCAGGTCGCCCTTGGTCGGCGCCTGCGCCTTGCCCAGCACCTCGAGCCGGCCCGACTTGGCCGCGCTGGGGTCCTCGCGCACCCGCGCCGCGCCGATGATGTCGTCGCGCAGCAGCATCTGGAGGATGTCCGGGTGAGCGCTCTCGACAAAGTAGCGGTTCTGCTTGAGCACCAGCTTGATCTTGCCGAAGCTCGCCGTGTACTCGCGGATGAAGTCGAGCACCGACTCGGGCACGGGCACCTTGCTCAGGCGGTTGAGCACCTCGATGATGTCGTTGGGCTGCAGGCCCACCGAGACGGCCGCATACAGCGAGTACGGCGTCAGCTTGTACTCGTGGATGTGCGCAGGTCGGCTGACGGGCTCCGAGATGGCGATGAGGAAGTCCTGCGCCTGCTCGGCGAGCGGGCTGAACCCCTCGAGGATGATGTGCCCGTCGTCCGGCGAGATCCACAGCGGGCGGCTGGCGTGGTCTAGCTTCAGCGGCATCTTGGTAAAGTCGCGGCTGTGGAAGCGCAGTTCGCCCTCGCCGTCGTCGTCGCTGCCCCCGCCGCCCGGTGCCGTGGCCGGGTTGGACACCGCCGTCTTGCCCTTGCCCTTACCCTTTGCCATCCTCGAGCGGCTAGAAGAGGTGCCGGTGTAGTCGTCGCCCGAGTCGTCATCGCCGTCGTCGTCGTCGTCGTCGTCGTCGTCGTCGTCGTCGTCACCCGCGCCGCCTCCGTTGCGACCGGACATGGAGTCGTGGGCAGCGGAAGCGGAAGCGGCTGCGGTGCTGGCCGCGGCGCCCGCAGCTCCGCGCGGCTTCAGCTTGACGGTGACCTTGGGGCGCCTTGCCGGCTGCGACGACATGCTGGGCGGTCGGTGGCGTCGGTCTGTGAGCGAGGACAGACAGGCGAGCAGGCGATGGATGCGAGGCGGACGGCGGAGGGAGAGTGGGCACGAGGCGAAGCTGAGGAAGGGGCCGGTCAGCGACGGGGTTTCCCTGGGGTGACGGGGATGGTGGCGGTCGGGAGGAAAGGTGCGATGCAGCCGACAGGGGCCATTTGAGCTCGAGTGCGCAGCCAGCCAGCCAGGCCAGGGCCCCTTTCCAAAAATCACACACGCTCCCCTCTGCTTCTGGCCAGCCCGCCTCCACACCTGGCCGGCTGCCCTGAGGGCTTCGTGCTGCTGCTGCTGCTGCTGCTGCTGCTGCTGCTGCTGCTGCTGCTGCAACCTGCCAGCTACATCACCCCTGCTGCAACATCACTTGCAGCATCATCACCTGCTGCAACATCACCTGCTGCACTCAACTGCTTTCCCCTCATCTGTGCTGCTCCTTGTGCACTCTGACTAAGTCTGACTGACTGACTGATCAACAGTCTGCACCATCTGACTGGCTCTCACTGCAAGGCTGCATCTGCAAGCCACCATCTGCCTGTGCTGCACCAGGCAGTTTGTCAGAGGGCTACAGGATGCGGGGTGTGGCATCTGAAGAGCCCGCAGACAGGTTACGCGCCTGATCAAGAGCCTGACGCGGGGCCCTGTCCAGGTCAGCATCGACCATGACCGTACCAAGGTCTTTGAGCGCTCGCGCAGCCTCGTCAACAATGCGCTCCGCGAGCAACTCCGCTGGCTGGCAATCCAGCCGCTTGTCAAGAGTCTGCAGCAGAAGAGCATCAGTGTCATCTTCAGTGCAGGCACCTGCAGGCCGGTCCACATCTCTGTCATCGCCCAGCACTCCTCGTCCAAGCTCCTGATCCTCTACAACACCGGCCACAACAGCCAAGTTGTCAAAGAGGAACTCGAGACGTTTCACTGTGCTTCTGGCATTGACCTCACCTGCGGCGCCAAGCAGCACACCATCGCCAAGAGGATGACTGCAGGCTGCAGAAACATCCACAGCAAAAGCGAGGAGATTGTCTTGAGCAAGGGCCATGCCTTTGCGCTCAATGGCAAGTTTGCCTTCAGGACTGGCCAGATCCAGCTGCAATGCTGAAGCAGCAATGTACACAGGTTTCTGCTGCACCTTGAGATGGCATCATCTGCCCATCAGTCCTAGCAGCAATAGGCCTGCATGACTGCAGCTGTCAACAAGCACATGAACATGCCACTCTGTCCTTGCTGCAGAACTGCCAAAGAGCTGCAGCATCATCTTGGCAGGTGGTGTAGCTAGAAGAGCAGTGCTTGACTCATGTACCTTGCACCTGGGCCACTCTTGGTGCTGTCAGCATCAGAGAGCCACACTGCACCCTGAACTCCTTGTTGTCTTCTTCAGAGCCAGTCTTGTGCAATGTGCTGAGCAGGCAAAGGGCTCAGCCCTTGGTGAACCTGTTGTTGTCAATGAGGAAGCTGACCTTGATGACAGCCGTCTGCTTGCCACAGCCCTTTGGGCTCAATGTCAGCCTTCATGACCTGTGTGAGACAGTGCATCAGCGTGCCTCATCAGTCCATAAAGGCTGTTTCATTGCTGAAAGTATCTGCAACAGATCATGTAGCCTCCTAAGAGCGTCTTCATTCTTGCACAGCAGGAAAAAGGGGAGAGGGGGACAGGGGAAATTGCCCGCATCACGGCAGAGAAGAACACGTTGCCCGCGCTGCTGACGGGCCCGCTTCCTTTGGCTGCCTGCACGGGCTTTAGCGCTGTGTGACTGCAGCCTGGACAAGGCACTCACACGGCTCCTGGGCACGCCATCTTGTCTGGAACGGTCCGATACCGAAGCCGGGAAGCGCTCACAGTCAGCTGCGCTCCCGAGAGCGAAGTCTCGAGATGCGGTCAGACGACTGGCCGCAACAAGTGTCACGAATGCGCACGCACTCCATCCTGCTTTGCGGAAGCGTACATGGTCTCCGTGAGCTCAAGCGACTCTCCTTGCGGCATACCAACAACGATGAGGGCGCGCCAGCATCGACATTAGCTAGGCCTGCCTGGTGTCGAAGTGCAAGCCGTATGCCCGCTGTCGCAAGCGTCTGCGGGTGCAGCGAAAGTGCCTGCCGCTCGGAAACACTTGTGCTGCCTCGGCGAGCTGCTACGACGAGTGTTGGACGCCGACCTCATTTGCCTGCCGTTGGCCTCTGCACACCCGTCCAGCGGGGCCGCCCAGTCGCGAACGGGCCGCCAATCGCTTGGGCAGCGTTGAACTCGGGCGGCCTGTGCATTCGTGGGCCTGTGCGTCGCTTGGTGGGTCTGCGGGGAGGTGGGTCGCCGGGCGGCCGGTGGGGACGTCGCATGAAGGCGACGCGCCCCCGCAGCTACGGTGGTACCGCCCCACACCACGCGAGCCGGAAATTTGATTTTCCCCGCCGCCAGGCCTTCGCACCCCGCGTACAAACCCTTGCCGCCTCGAAAAGAAAAAAAAACGCGATCCTCACCTCCTCGACGTGCCATAACCCTTCTTCAAAACGCTGCAAAAGCAGGACCGTCGACTGCAGGATTCGAACCTACGCGGGCGGAGCCCATTGGTTAATGAATCGGGCGGCCCGATTTTCAAGACCAACGCCTTGAACCACTTGGCTAAGTCGACTGAAAAAGTGCCCAAAAAGAGCATATATGATCTCTCCGCGGAGTCACGGAGCGTGGCGACGAACTGTACGTCCTTTTTAATTTTTTTTTTTTGGTGGAGCGGTGGGGGCGCGTCGCTCGTGCCACCTGCCCCACCGATGTCCCCGCCGAAGTCCCCACCGCTGCTCATGCGCCGGATCGGCCCCCACCTCGACTGTCCCACACCGAATCTCTGGTCTTGACTTCCCTCCGATATTGGGCGCAACTGATCATCCACCTCCCTCCCCCGGGTGCCTATCTCGAGAGCAGAGGCACGCGGCTACCAGGGTCGAGGTGATGCAAGGACCTGCCGAGGCCGCGCGATGTCGTGTCGTCGCTATGGTGCGGTGTAGACCTGCAGCCGTTGCGCTCGTGGGCTGCTCTTGGCATCCCGGTCGCACAACCTTCTTCTCACCATGGATCTGATTTCCTCAACCGAACGTGGCCGCTCGCGGTGCAATCAGCGGCCATCTTCCGTCTCGGGTAGCAAGCTCTTCCAGCTCCAGCCACGGCCACACCCTCGCATCTCATAAAGCGCCCGGCTCAGCGACGATTGCGACGAGAGCAGACCCCCTCATCGCTGCACATCCATCTCGCCGCCGGATCACCGCTCCGCGTCTCTGCAGGCATCTACATCCGAGACCGTCGCCTCTCTTCCCCTGCGACCGGTACCGTGGGTACCTCCGCGCAGCCAGCCTGCCCACACAGCCGCACTTCGATCCGACTCACTTGGGGGGCTCCGCCACCGCGCAGCACGCCCAGCCAGCTTCTCGCAAATTTCGAAGGGATCGTTCGGCTCGCTGCGTAGAGTACAAAAAAAGGATGGGATTCGATGGGTGCGAAGCGGGGGGCGCGCTTGGCTCATATCCAGCCTGCGGAGGAGGTGGGGTTGTTGCTGCTGGTTCTGGAGCTTGCGGAGAGGACGGTGTTTGAGCGTGCAAAGGCGGGGTTGTTTGTGAGTGCGATGGGTGGGCCGGTGGGTGCGAGTTCGTAGACGGCCTGGAAGTCGAAAGCGACGCGGCCGTGGGCGCGCTGGCGCTTGACAAAGATGACGGGGTTGGCGTCTGCGTCGAGGGCGGTGGCGAGCGGGGTGGGGTCGCGTGGGGCGGCGGCGGCGACGGTGCCGCAGCCCGATACGTGGCGGATGTCGTTTCCGCGGATGACCTGGACGAGCTGTCCGGACTGGGTGTCGCGGACCTCGATGAAGCGGCTGTCGAATGCGAGGACGTAGCGGCCGGCAAAGGCGACGTCCTTGGGGTAGCCCTCCCACTCGATGATCTGGTCGAGCTTGACGGGCTCGCCGAGGCGGTCGACGTAGCAGGCAAACGCGTCGTAGCACAGCAAAAAGTGGCCGTCGAGCGTCTTGAACATGCCCAGCGGGCGCGCCGTCTCGACGCGCTTCTGGAGGTTCAGCACGCGCGGGTCGTCGCGCGGCGCGTGGGCAAAGTCGGGGATGGTGCCGGGCAGCAGGCTGTCGAGGTTCATGATTTCGAAGCCGCGCGCGCACACGATGCACAGCTTCGAGCGCAGGAACTGCATCGAGTACGCCTCCGAGGGGATGAAGAAGGTCTGCGTGTGGCCGGAAAAGAACGGCGAGTGGCGCGGGGTCAGCGGGTGGGGCCGGAATAGGGAAGCAGCGGGAGGTCGCAGCGCCCGGAGCCAGGGGCCCGCCGCGCCGGGGACGCACCTTGTAGATGCGGAACCAGTCCGAGCTCTTCGAGTCCTTGCCAAACTTGCCAAAGAAGCCGCCGGGGCCCTTGCCCTCGTTTGCGCGCGGGGCGTTGAGGACGGGCTCGAGGGCGCGAAAGACGCTCTCGTTGGCCTTTTTCTTCATGTAGACGAGGAGGGTGCGGTCCTTGAGCACGCCGATGTTGAAAAAGAGGACGTCGCGGTTGCCGCTGAGCTTCTGCGGCGGGCGGAGGCCGGCCGTGTTGCTCGTGGCGCTGGGGACGAGCGCCTCGAGGCTGTACGAGATGAGGACCTTGTCGGCGAGCACGACAAAGATGCCAAACGTCTCGAGCACGGCGCACTGGGTAACGAGCTTGAGGTGGAGCACCTTGCGCAGCGAGCGCGCGTCGTTGCGCAGCCCCGATCCACACGCCGTCGGCGCAGCCCACGGCCACGAGCCGGCGGCCGTCGTGCGTCGTGAACGGCACGGCGCACGTCACGCGCCCGTGGAACGCGCCCGGGTCGGCGCCGGCCACGGGGCGGTCCGGCTCGATGCTCGACATGGCCGGCAGCGCAAAGACGTCGTCGCTCAGCGTGAACGGTTCAAACACCTTGTTGGCCTCCTGGATGGCCGCGCGCAGCCCGATGGCCTCGTCGAGCTTCGCCTTCCACTCCTGCCGCGCCTCCTTGGACGGCGCAAACAGCGTTAGCGGCTCCACCTTGCTGCCCAGGTGCGACACGGTAAACGGCCAAAAGTTGCCCGCCTCGCGCTCGCGGCTGATGTGGAAGTTGCTCAGCCCGATCGAGCGCGAGATCGACGCGTCCGCAAAGCCGGACAGCTCCAGCATCTCGACGGGGATCGGCTGCGCGGGGGGCCAGAGCGGATGGTCAGCGGGTGGTCAGCGGGTGGTCAGCGGATGGTCAGCGGGTGGTCAGCGGATGGTCAGCGGGTGGTCAGCGGGTGGTCAGGCTCCGGATCGTTTGGGCCCGCCCCACTGCGCCGGCACTCACCCTCTTTGCCAGCACGAACCGCGAGGCGGCGGCGGCGTCCTCGGTTTCGTCCTTGCGCTTCTGCTTGGTGACGACAAAGTAGTTGTCAAACAGCACCGCGAGCAGTTCTGTCCAGTCAAAGTCAAAGGCGTCCGGCTTGCGCAGCACCTTGCCCTGGTGGATCAGCTGCCTCTCGGGGTTGAGCAGGTCCATGTCCTGCGCGTGGGGTCAGGCAGAGGGGCTGGGTCAGCCAACGTGCCCCTCGAATCGGCCGCCACCCCCGACCAGCACCGACTCACAATGGCGCTCTTGTTGCGCTTGGCGGCCAGGTTGTAGGCGTACTCGCGGATCTTGACCTTGACCTCGGTCGCCTCGACGCCCGCCTGCGCCGTCTTGCACTGGTCGTTGATGATCTCGATGGCGTTCTGCAGGCTGTCGCGGTCCGCGTTGCCCTCCTCGGTCTTTTTGAGGATCGACTCGAGGTGCAGGTGGTACCGCTGCAGCCGGGCCGGTGGCCGGAAGAGAAAGTTCTCGAGTGGGTGCTTGTGGGCGATCGGGTTGCGTCGGCAGGTCTGTGGGGGGCGCGGAGGACGGGAGGAGGAGGTCACGGGCGATTCGGTCAGGGGCGGCTCGGCCAGGTGCGGCTCGGCCAGGTGCGGCTCGGCCAGGTGCGGCCCGGCCAGGTGCGGCCCGGCGAAACATGCGCGGGCACGCGCGGACGCACCTCGACAAACGCCTTGAACCTCGGGTTGATGGCCATCTCGCGCTTGACGCGGCTGATGGCGAGGGGATAGTGGACGAGGTACTGGACGTAGGCGTCGCCCCAATCGAGGGCGGCGCCGAGGAAAATGTCGCCGATGGTCTGCACAATGGGGTTCTCCTCGCGCTGCCGCACGTGCAGGCGCTCGACGAGCTGGCGGATGTGGGCCGTCAGCTCGAGGTGGTTGCCAAAGACCTCGGCGATAAAGGCGTCCCGCTCGGGCCCGATGGGCAGCGGGCTGCAAACAGGCGTGGCGGGGTGGGCCGAGTCGGCGGTCAGCTCGGGCGGTCAGCTCGGTCGGTCAGCTCGGTCGGTCAGCGCGGCGCGGCGCGACTGGGCTCGGCCGGCACGCGGACTCACGGTGGATCGCCCGCAGCGCTGGGCTTCTGCAAACCCTTCACGAAAAGACTGTCGAGGATCTCGAGGTCGCATAGGAACTCCTCCTCCTTTTGGATCGTCTCGAGGATGGCGTTCTGGCGGGCGACCTCGGCCGCTGGGATGCTCTTGAGCAGGTCCGGCGGCACCAGCTCTGCCCAGGCCTTTTTCTGCGTCTGGTCGACGCCCTGCTGGGCACCGGCGCCCCGGTTGCCGCCGTCGTCGGCCGACGAGCTGGTCGACGACACGCGGTTGAGCCGGCTGACGCTGGCGTTCGGGCACGACGGGCTAAAGCAGGCGTACGCCGGGCTGATGCCGGGCTTGCCGCACAGCGCGCTGTAGCACCGCGTCAGCGGGACAAAGACGCCCGTCGGCAGCTCCTCGAGGCCGAGCCGCGTCGAAGTTGCGGTGAGCCGCTTCTTCTTGTCCATGTCGCCGCCGCCCTTTTCGTCGCGGCCGCCGTCGAGGTCCGGGAAGCCCAGCGAGAGGTCGAGCTTCTTGTGCGGGCCGAGCCCGGCAGACCACGGCTCGTCGCCGTCAAAGCCCGCGCCGCCGCCCGCGCCGCCGCCCGCGGGGCCGGCCAGGCTGTCTTCGAGAAAGGTGTAGACCTCCTCGACGCCGTCGCGCAGCTCGTTTTCGCCCCAGTCGACCTCGTGGAAAAAGAGCTGGCTCTTGAGCGACTTGGCGAGGAGCAGCGCGATCCGGCGGTGCTGCGTCGCGCTCGGCTTGTCCGGCTCTCCGGCGGCCGTGGCGGCCATCTGCGGCGGGACGAGGTCCTGCAGCGTCGTCACCACGTCCTTGCCCGTGAAGCTGTGCGGGTAGTCGATGCTGCCCTTGATCTGCGTCCCTCGCGGGACCGCGGCACGCAAGAGGACGGCGAGGTTCGACAGCAGCGACAGGTCGACGTCGTCCTCTTGCGCGCTCGACACCGGGCGACGTCGGCCGGCGGCGGCGGCCGGCGAGGTCGGCATCGCCGTCGTCCAGCCGCTGAGGTCGGTAAAGGACGACTCGCGAAAGGGCGCCTTTTCGACGCTTCGGCGCGGGCTGTGCGGCTCGGGCAGCTCCGAGGCCGGGGCGCTCTCGGTGATCTCAAACATGCCCGCCGTGCCCGGACGAGCGTGGGCNCTGGCACCGGTGGCAGCGGCTGGCGTCGGGAGCGCGAG
>NW_006920870.1:713334-714030 GCF_000417875.1 Pseudozyma flocculosa PF-1
CCGCGGGTGGCCGCCTTCGAGGCTCGTATCCGGCGAGGGCAGGCGGCGCGGCTCGACCACGCCTCGGCCTTCCATCTGCGAGTGCAGGCTGCCAGAGACGCTGGGATGGCGCTGCGCGTAGCTGCTCGACGCCGACCGCGCGTCGTGCGGGAGGCCGTAGGCGTACGACTGGTTCCTGCGCAGCTGGTCGGTGTGCGCCTGGGGCGATTGACGCGGGTCGGACCGCTGGGAGCTCGTCGACGGCAGCGGGCGGTGGAACTGGACGCTGGCCGGTGTGCCGTGCGAGCTGGCGTTGGACCGATACGGCGAGGGCTCGTACATGCGCGACGAGAGCGACGAGCTGGTGCTGTGGGCGTACTGACCGGCCATGGGCGTCGTGGGCTGCGACGACGACGACTGGGACGGCATGCTAAAGTACTCGGAGCCGGCATCGCTCAGGTAGGTCGAGTGCGACGCCGACGGCGCCGGTCGCAGGCCGGGCGATGCGAGCGACGGCGAAGCGGGCCCGTTGGGCGGCGGCGGCGGCGGCGAGTTGAGCTGCGGCGTCAACGGCAGGGGGCGGCTGATGTGCCTGCGATGCGCAGCAGGGAGGCCGGAAGACGGCGAGCTTTCCGGGAAGCGGAACCCGTTGGCGGCGTCGGGAGCGAAGGCGTCTTCGCGGGTGGGGGGCAGGCTGTCGGAGCTGGGCGGATCGAG